>NC_043004.1:72955257-72970257 GCF_006345805.1 Octopus sinensis | reverse complement strand
TTAAGAAAACTTTTAAGAACAGGCCAGGAACTAGAGTAAAGTAAAGAGTTGGATAAGATAAAATAATAACAGAAAATATAGAATAACAACGATGAAGAGAAAATAGAAAGGGAATTTCACAATATCTAGAAGATAAACTGGAAGAGAAAAATCACTGTGTGGCCAGTAAATAGCAAGACCCGATAAAAAGGAAGACGGCGAGCTGGCAGAAACGTTAACGCACCGGGCGAAATGTTTAGCGATATTTCGTCTGATGCTACATTCTGAGTTCAAATTCCGCCGAGGTCGACTTTGCCTTTCACCCTTTCGGGGTCGATTAAATAAATATCAGTTACGCACTGGGGTCGATATAATTGACTTAATCCGTCTGTCTGTCCTTGTTTGTCTCCTCTGTGTTTAGCCCCTTGTGGGTAATAAAGAAATAAGAAAGGAAGTGAGTCAAAGTTATATCTAACGATGGTTCGAAAGTTCTGGACTAAAAACAGAAAGTGAAAGTCTGGACCAATGTTTAGTCATAAACCACTTCAATACTTTTTATTCCTTACCGTTTATTTGTTTCAGTGATTGGACTACGACCATTCTGGTACTTATTCTATCGGCAACTTTAACCGAAGTATTAAGCTACTGGGATGTAAACGAACCAACATCAGTTTTCAAGCGATGTGTAGGTGACAGGCACGTAACATAGACACACATAGAAACATATACCCTCTCTCTCTCTCACACACGCACGTACACACCCAGACACACACACGCACACACACACTATATATATCTCTCCCTTTGTTTTATCCTAGGTGCCGTATAGTTTTACTGAACCCAAGACCCCGTGGTTGCAAAGCGAGCTTCTTGATAACGCACCCATGTCTGAATCTGTGAAAGAAAGTATTGAGATCAAGTGCAGGCTATGTAACCTGTACACTGAGACGGTTGACTCCTTTACTTCCGGTTACCCAGTCTCTTCTTTGTTCTGATACATTCACAGCAACGACCGAGCCAGTTAATATGCCGCCTGAACTATAACCGACACTTCTTCATGGGGACGTTAAAGAAGCAGTGTAAACATGTCACTGACACGTGGCATAACATAACACTCAACCAAAATCAATTGAGATATGCCTTTCTAAAGCGGAAGGAATATCAAAGAAAATTGTCTGGAGTGGCTGTGTGGTAAGTAGCTTGTTTACGAATCACATGGTTCTGGGTTCAGTCCCACTGCGTGGTACCTTAGGGAAGCGCCTTCTACTATAGCCTCGGGCCGACCAAAGCCTTGTGAGTGGATTTGGTAGACGGAAACTGAAAAACGGGCTTCTTGTGTGTGTTGTGTGTGTAATATATATATATATATATATATATATATATATATATATAATACAGTAAATGAATTGATTGCATCGCAATCATTAACATTTATGTATTAATTTTGTTGGGTACTTCACTAGCAGTATATTGGATATATGTTATCCCATGGAGGGTTGCATTTACAACCCCTATATCAATATATATATATATATATATATATATATATATATATATATATATATATATATATATATATATATATATATATATGTATGTGCGTGTGTATATGTTTGTTCCCCCACATCGCTTGACAACCGATGCTGGTGTGTTTACGTCCCCGTAACTTAGCAGTTCGGCAAAAGAATCCGATAGAATAAGTACTAGGCTTACAAAGAATAAGTCCTGGGGTCGAATTGCTTGATCGACTAAAGGCGGTGCTCCAGCATGGTCACAGTCAACTGACTGAAACAAGTAAAAGAGTAAAAAGAGTAACTTGACAAACATCTCGACCCACTTGGATTACAACATTTTCCAAAACACAAGGATATTAACAATGAGATAAAAAGAATAGAGGGATTATGAAAAGGAAAACGGTGCCAGAGATAACTAGAGGACTAAATGTAGCAAAATATGAGCAAAAACATACAAACCATGCTAGCGCCCTCAAAACAAAATATAGCCCCGCAATGCACAACCCGCATCCTACGTTAAATACTTTCGATTAAAACCAGAAGGCTTTATGCACACGACATATATTCTATGCAATCACCACTGAATATAATAACACAACTTACATAACGATCAACACCCAATAAAATAACATCCACCCCAACATAACTGATACTCGACACTATATCACCAACCGACACCTCGCACAGCTTATATTCTACACAGCTGCGTCTCATTAATGCTTATGTAAACCACACACCACACATTTATACACTTATCTTAGCTAGACATTAAAACGCATGCAATTCCGATCACACGGCACATACCGAACACGAACACAGTTTTACTATCCCAGAATGCAATGCTGCACACACCTCAAGAACACGGAAGTGCGTCTGGGGTGTAGTAGAAACTGAGGAAAAAAAAACTGTTGGAAACAACAACAGCAACAACAACAACAACAACAACAACAACAACGATAAGAACAATAATAATGGTATCTAATAATGGCACAGGACCAGAAACTTTTAGGTGAGACGTTAGATGACTACATGATCAGTTGTTTTACCTTTCGTCCCCAGAGGAGATGAAAGGCAAAATTTAGTCTCAGAACGGAACTCAGAGCGGAAAGAGTCGAAATAAATACGCAAGACATTTTGCCCGACGATCTCGCGATTCTACCAGTTCACCAGTATTAATTCTTTCTGATATAGGCACAATACCTGAAATTTTGAAGGAGGGGAATAATCGATTACAGTGGCCCTCGCGTACCACAGGTACTTATTTTATTGTCCCCGAAAGGATGAAAGGCAAAGTCGAACTCAGCGGAATTTGAACTCAGAACGTTAAGCGGGAAGAAATGTCACAAAACATGTTGTTCGACGCGCAAACCATTCTACAACAACAACAACAACAACAACAACAACAACAACAACAACAACGATAAGAACAATAATAATGGTATCTAATAATGGCACAGGACCAGAAACTTTTAGGTGAGACGTTAGATGACTACATGATCAGTTGTTTTACCTTTCGTCCCCAGAGGAGATGAAAGGCAAAATTTAGTCTCAGAACGGAACTCAGAGCGGAAAGAGTCGAAATAAATACGCAAGACATTTTGCCCGACGATCTCGCGATTCTACCAGTTCACCAGTATTAATTCTTTCTGATATAGGCACAATACCTGAAATTTTGAAGGAGGGGAATAATCGATTACAGTGGCCCTCGCGTACCACAGGTACTTATTTTATTGTCCCCGAAAGGATGAAAGGCAAAGTCGAACTCAGCGGAATTTGAACTCAGAACGTTAAGCGGGAAGAAATGTCACAAAACATGTTGTTCGACGCGCAAACCATTCTACAACAACAACAACAACAACAAACAACAACAACAACAACACAACAGCGACGACGACGACGACGACAACAACAACAGCAACAACAATAAGTGCACTGCAGGAACGCAAACTTCCGCCAAAGCAACACTAGCGTTCTTTCAACGATTAACCGGAGATTATTTTTAAAATGAGAATATTTGGTGCAGGAGTGGTTGTGTGGTAAGTAGCTTGCTTACCAACCACATGGTTCCGGGTTCAGTCCCACTGCGTGGCACCTTGAGTTAATGTCTTCTACTATAGCCTCGTGTCGACCAAAGTCTTACGAGTGGATTTGGTTGACGGAAACTGAAAAAAGCCCGTCGTATATATGTATATGTATATATATATTATATATATATATATATATATATATATATATATATATATGTGAGTGTGTGTTTGTGTGTCTGTGTTTGTCCCACCAACATCGCTTGACAACCGATGCTGGTGTATTTATGTCCCCATAACTTACCGGCAAAAGAGACCGATAGAATAAGTATTAGGCGTACAAAGAATATGTCCTGGGGTCGATTTGCTCGATTAAAGGCGGTGCTCCAGCATGGCCACAGTCAAATGACTGAAACAAGTAAAAGAGTAAAAGAGTAAAGAGAGAAGTTCACTAATAATCTATTTCCTGTTGTTACTTGTCAACAATATGCATTCGTTAGCAGTTAATGCCACTCTTCATTCCTCTTTAATCTTCTGCATATCCACATGCAACATTATGAACAGAGAACTCAAAACCATCGTCCATTGGAGACATAATCTCTCTCAGCAACAAATGCACAGGCAAAGGCGGTGAGCTGGCAGAAACGTTAGCACTCCGGGCGAAATGCTTAGCGTTATTTCGTCTGCCGTTACGTCTTGTGTTCAAATTCCGCCGAGGTCGACT
Source organism: Octopus sinensis (assembly GCF_006345805.1). Classification (NCBI taxonomy): domain Eukaryota; kingdom Metazoa; phylum Mollusca; class Cephalopoda; order Octopoda; family Octopodidae; genus Octopus; species Octopus sinensis. Next base: position 72,966,016 of record NC_043004.1, on the reverse strand, counting down.
TTGCCTTTCATCCTTTCGGGGGTCGATAAATTAAGTAGCAGTTACGCACTGGGGTCGATATAATCGACTTAATCTGTTTGTCTGTCCTTGTTTTTCCCCTCTGTGTGTAGCCCCCTGTGGGCAGTAAAGAAATAAGAAACGTTAGTACGCCGGGCGAAATGCTTAGCGGTATTTCGTCTGCCGTTACATTTTGAGTTCAAATTCCGCTGAGGTCGACTTTGCCTTTCATCCTTTCGGGGTCGATAAATTAAGTACCAGTTACGCACTGGGGTCGATGTAATCGACTTAATCTGTTTGTCTGTCCTTGTTTTTCCTCTCTGTGTTTAGCCCCTTGTGGGTAGTAAAGTAATAGGTATTTCGTCTGCTGTTACGTTCTGAGTTAAAATTCTGCCGAGGTCGACTTTGCCTTTCATCCTTTCGGGGTCGATAAATTAAGTACTAGTTGAGAACTTGGTTCGATCTAATCGACTGGCCTCTTCCTCCTCCAAAATTTCGGGCCTTGTGTCAGGAGAAGAAAAGCATATATGCACAGGCATGGTTGTATGGTTAAGAAGCTCCTTTGAAACCTCGTATTTTCGAGCTCAGTCCTACTGCACGGTACCTTGGGCAAGTGTCTTCTACAATAGCCCTGGCCCAACCAACGCCTTATGTGAGAATTGTAAACGGAAACAGTGTGGAAGCCAGATCTGTGCGTGTGTGTTCGCATACACGGGAATTTTCGTTTCTTTGATTTACACCGCTACCGCTTGACAATTGGTGTTGTTTTCTTTATGTGTCCGTTACTAAGCAGTTTGACAAAAGAGACCAATAAAATAAGTAGCAGACTTTAAAAAAAAACCAGAAAAAAACGTACTGAGGTCGATTTGTTCAACTAAATTCCTTCAAGATGGCGTTTCAACATGGCTGCAGTTCAATGACTTAAAAGATAAAAGAGGATATCAGGCACAACTGTTATGTGTGTGTGTGTGTGCGTGTGTGTGTGTGTGTGTGTGTGTGTTGTGTATGTGTGTGCGTGTGTGTGTGTATGTGTGTGCGTGTGTGTGTATTGGTTCGTGGTATAATTCAATAAAGAGACCACTCCATCTCTCTCCCTCTCCCTCTCCCTCTCTCCGTACCTCTCTCTCTCCCTCTCCCCCTCTCTCTCCCTATATATATATATATAAACAGAGTTAAGGAAGTTAATAATTGCTTATTATTAATAACAAATTCTTCTTCGCAAAGATGACCAATTTGTTGTTAGTAATAGACAACCATTAACTTCCTTATCTCCATTTTCTTTTCTACTTTAAAATGGTTTCATACTAAATGCTTAATATATACCTATTGTAAAATTCCGCCGAGGTCGACTTTGCCTTTTATCCTTTCGGGGTTGATAAATTAAGTACCAGTTGCGTATTGGAGCCGAGATAATCGATTGGCCCCCTCCCCGCAAAATTTCGGGCCTTGTGCCTAGAGTAGATCACCACGGCGTCGTCGTTTTTCTAGAGAATAAAGGTCGAGCGTCCTCAGCCTTTCTTCATAAGACAAATGCTTGAGACCAAGAACCATGCGGGTAGCCGGCTTATGGACTCTTTCGAGATGATGTATGTCTTTGAGGAGATAAGGGGAAGAGGCTTGAATCCCGTACTCCAATATGAGTCTCATATGAGCGGTATGAATATGGCTGCTGTGAGCATTCCGAATGACCGTCGAATTAAGAACAGAATTCCGCGTGCTTTGTTGGCAGCATGGACGCACTGGGCCGAAGGCGAAAAGGAGGAATCCACCAAGATACCCAGGTCCTTTACCTGATTGGTCCTCTCCAGCAGCAGACGACCCGGCTCGAAATCAAGTTGAGTTGCAAGAGAAGAGCCAACAGGCAGATGACAGCACTTTGACACGTTCAGACACAGGTCCCATTCGTTAGACCATCTCCAAACTTGGTGGAGGCATCGACGAAGATCCTCTATATCACCGCGAGGAGCGACCAGTTTGACATCATCGGGAAATAGAAGGATGTGTTGCGTGAGGTCTTCGGGCAAGTCATTTATGAAGACTAAAGACAATAAGGGCCCAAGCACTGAACCTTGAGGCACGCCACTGCTCGTACTGGAGACGTCAGACAGCGAACCATTAACTTGGACTTGGAAGGAGCGATCTGAGAGGAAGGCACTAACTCATCGTACAATATCCGGATGGAAACTATATGCTTGGAAACATAGAACGTATGATAATGAAGTTTAATTTGTGAAAAGTGTTTCAAGGTGGACTTACGGATTAAGTACCGGCTTTTGAAACTGCCCTCATAGTTTACACACGTAACCTAAGGAATTGTAAATCTCATGGGTCTGAGAGGCAACTTGTCCTAAATTATCGAAAGGACATAAATCAGTATTTTGATAGTTTCCGTTATCTTACTTGCTATTTAGGTTAAAGGATTTCGGATGACTGGCAGAAGATTTTCAAGGTCTTACGCATGTTAGGGTAGTCTTGAGCGCCCACTATTTGTGATGATATCCTCTGCCTAAATAGTAACGTAACACTAGCTGGTACTTAGATTTTACCAGTTAAATCGTTGGGAGTAATTGTGTTATGTGCGTAAATGCTCCCAGATTTAGAAAGTGCATGGCTATATTTATTTTCACATTGTCTCTCAATGGAGGATTGAACGAAACCATACACACTTCCACACATAAATACACACACACATACATACTGACAGACATAAACACGAATGCACACACACACACACACGCGCGCGCGCATATCTGGAAAAACATATCTGGAAATACACATATCTGGAAAAACAATGAGTCATTATATTATAATCAAGGCAATGTTGTAGAAAAAACTAGTTTGAAAATTTGGCTAACATTTCTGGAAAAGATGACAGAAACATCATTAAATTACAATGAAACTAGTGTAAAAAGTAAAACTTAAAAAATTGAACTAGTTGTTATTGTTGTTTATTAACCACCAAATTCGTGCTGATTGAGGAAACATATGAACAAAGATATTCAAGCCATGATTATCATGTCTTACTTTCTGACTGCATATGTACAGTGATATTACCCAATATCTTTTTAAGACGGGATTTAGCTGCTATATATATAGGAAGTACGGTTGTTACCTTGGATTTATATCGTTAGTTGTTGTTGTCTTGTTTAGCCCCATGTCTGGCCCCATATAATAGACAAAGGAGTTCTATCAGTGAATTTCCAGTTATTTTCTTTAACTATAAATCCACTTTCCATTCAACAAAGTAAGATGTTATCTATGGGAGATTTGGCTGCTACTTCTAGCAGCCTGAGCATTGCATATAGGGTTCCCCGTTTGGATTGTGCTAGGTAGCATTCGAGCTAGTGGTAAATGACTCTCAAAGTAATTAGAAGCTATAAACCAGTAAATACAAAAGAATGACATATATATATTAGAAAAAAGCATTAAATAAAAATAATAAACAATAATATCGACTAAAGTCATTAAATATATATATATATATATATATATATATATATCTATACACATATATAATATAAGGGAGACAAAGTTTTATTAGTTACAGAGTTGAAACAAGTACAATAAGTTAACATGACGTAAAAAAATTAATAAATCTAACACGTTCATAAATTTTAAATCTGTTATTATTATTATTATTATTATTATTATTATGTTTTTATTTTACAAAAAGCACAACCAATTAAAGTGCATTTGGTAAGAAGAGGAATAACAAAAGAAAGATAATAGATAATACATACAACCCTACCAAAATGATACTCTTTAAATGTCTCTAATTCAGGGATACTTCGTTCTAAGGAATTTAAAGGGATGGGTAAATTGAAGTTTCTAAGCAATTGGAACTAGGGGAATATATATGTATATATACATATACATACAAGTATGTATGTACGCATATATTATATATATATATATATATATATATATATATATATATATATATAGATATATACATACATATATTTATATATATATATATATATATATATACATACGTATATACATTATACATACATAAATATATCTTATATATACATATGTATATACATATACACACACACACACACACACACACACACATATATATATATATATATACACATATATACATATACATACATATGTATATCTTTAAAAAATGTTATTACTCAAAAATACTGCGATTAATAAATGCCCTGTATTTTAGAAAGTGAATCAATCACGAAAAAAAAAACATGGTCTTTGCTTGATCCCAGATGACCGCTGTGTAATCCTAAATAACCGTTGTCTGATCCGAAATGACCACCGTTTAGTCTAGAACGGCCATTGTTTATACAATACGCAAGAGTGTTGCTGTTTGATTCATTCAATATGGCCGACGTTTGCAGTATTCAAGATCGCCATTTTGTTTTCTTCCCAGATTAGGTGTTTCTCATTTAATGGAAAGACAGAAGAAACATCGTAATATATGGTGCATCATGGGATTGCTAAATATATTGTTCAGTGAGGACAGGGTAGGATAAAACATTCTACATAAGAAGTGAAACACGAAATAGCAGCCATTACGTTCGCTGCCAGTATTTAATAAAGGTTGTGCATTCGATGTGTATATTCACAGACGCTGGGAATATTTTTGCCTGGGTGCTTAAAATAAGGAGCAGAAGTTTCTCATCATAATTATAGTCATAAATTTAATTACTAAATCGACATAAGTTTGATTCTTCTTTCCTTTCGTTTTTTTATCATATTTATTTTTTGCTTTAATTTGTTTTTTTGTTTCATTTTCTTATAGTGACCGTTGTTTGTTGTTGCTTGATGTCGTTTATTGTTGATCTTTGTTAATGTGTCTGTTTCTGTTTTGTTTTTCTTCAAGTTATCAGTCTTCGATTTATGATTTAATTGATTTTCAAATCCATGAATTCACAAGTGAAAAATTTACGGTCGAACAAAACATATTCAATTTTTTTTGTCCTTTTTAAAAATTTTTAGATATGTATCCTTTCAAGATATGTTCATTTGGGATATGGCAGATATATTGTACTTAGGGAGAATGGAGAAGTATTCCTGACATTGTTGTGTCGCCAATGATTTCAAAGATTAAAAAAAATTTCACTGTAGTCAAAACGTAAGTACAATATCTTATTAATCTCGTCTTATTGCAAACATCAGCTTTCGACATATTCACACATGCAGAACATACACATACAAATATATATACATACATACAAGCATATGTATGTAAGCGTGCATATATACATACATACATACATACATACATACATACATACATACATACATACATATATATATATATATATATATATGTATATATATACATATATATATATGTTTATATATATATACATTCATATATATATATATATATATACAACGTATTCAATTTTGTTGAACAAATGAGAGATGAGTGATCAGTACAAATTGTAGGGTATATGGTTTATTGAAGCTGAACGTTTATCTCTAAACACAACTTTTCCGAACATTCTCGCATGAAGATCGCAGTGGCATGAAACTAAAGTCGGGAGGTGAACATTCAGATTCAGTAAACTACATGTCTATAGAAAAGAGAACCGCTGTTCAGAAACAACTCAGCGTGTGCTTCAGTAACGAAATAACGCCTCAAAGTGCAACACCATGTATGTATGTGTGTGCGTATGAACGAGGGTGTTTCCATGCATGCATGTTCAAGGTCTGTGTGTGTGCATTTCTGCGTACATATGTGTGTGGATACGTATATTCTCGCGAATATTTTATGTATATGTAAACATTTGTGTGTATGTGTGTGTGCGTGCGTGTGTGTGTTTATCAGATACATAAGACCGTATAAATATTTATATATTATGCATTTGCGCTAGGTGCGTTGGCTAGTAATTGCGCGTGTATGTGTGAATGCATATATAAATATGTTTATATATATATATATCTTAATCAGTAACAGCGCCAAGCAAACTTTAGGTTAGTTAAAATATGTTGTTACTTATTTCAACATCTAATAGCAAATTCACTGCAGTTACCCTGGAGGAAAAAAAATTTCTCTCTTATGATAAAGGATGTAAAAATACAGTATTTGATCAGTGCTGCCCAGATTAAAGAGCCAGAAACGTAGCATCCTGGAAACCGACAGTAGACAGCACTGGACAGATATGGTATTTTTACACTTTCTACCATAAGTGAGATTTTTATTTCTAAGCAGTAAATGCATATATACGTATATCTATTTTATGTATTGTCAGTTGGTACGTTGAAGAGGGTACGGCTCAGCCATTGTAAGATTTAATTCAGTTGTAGTCCATCTGGGATTTTCGAGTAGCAAAATCCCTTAAGCAAGTATGCAATGCTAGATAGAGTTGTAGACTCTTCGTTCAGAAAATTTGAGGAGATACAAATAATAGAAAGAAAAACAACGGAATAAATATTTTAAAAAAAAAACCCTGAAGAATCAGTAAATATATGATTTGTAGTATCCAAAAAATAAATATATAAATAAATAAAGAGAAAATGCCGATTTATACCGGCGCTTAGTAATATATAGATTAACATTGTTTGTAGCCATATTGCATTGAAGGGACATTTCCACTCCAAAGTTGGATTAGTATAATGAGCTGTCGAAATTGTTAATTTAGTTTATATGATTTCAAATGCATTTTCCAAAGATTATATTTGTACTTATATGTATGTGTATGTATACGTATGTATATGTATGTGGATATGTATGCCTGTTGGTGTGAATTAATTATGTATGTATGTATAATATACATACATACATACATACATACATGCATATATATATATATATATATATATATATATATATATATATATATCAGACAAAAAAGAGTGAAAAAACTAGAGAAGCTTGTGTTAATATTGTTAAAGAATATATTTAAATTGTTATGTTAGAAAAATTTTTATAAAATTTTGCGTTAAAAACAATGTCACTATACGCAAAATTTTATAACATTTTTCTTACATAACGATTTAAATATATTCTTTAACAATATAACACAAGCCTTCTGTAGTTTTTCACTCTTTTTTGTCTTTTATACATCCAACCACGTGCTTTCACATACCAACTCTTTCATCTATATATATATACACACATGCATACATCTATGTATGTAAATATGTATGTATACACACACGCATATATATATATAAGAACATTTTTATGTTTCTGGTCTCGGCAGCAGTTGAATATTATTGTGCTTGCTTCCTTATTTAATTTTTTTCTCTCATTCTTGTACATCTTTGTTTTACTGTTTTCTTCTTTTTGAGGTCGAAACTACACATACGCAAACCTATAAAAAGATCCAATGCTTTTTCTTTAATAATTGCATTGTTTCTGCTTCTAAACCTCTATTGAACTTCACTGCTGCAATGCTTTTACCTCAAAAATCATTCTGATATCGTAATATATATCGAGCCATATGAAATAGAAGCATAATAGCTTACGTTTAACTTCTCTGTTGGAAAAATTGTTATAAAACCAGCTTTTCTTGCGTAGCCTGTGAATGATAGCAAAACTGTTGTAGCTACCGTTATGAGTTAACAAAAGAAAGACGGATATAGAATGTCTCAATGCCTGATCGATGTGCATATTTATACACTATTTGTCATTAAGCCTTTTGAATTCCATATCGATGGACATTAGTTGATATATTAGGGTCACTTTCATAATCTATTCTTTTTTTTTCCCCTTTATAAGTTAAACAGAAATTTTGTCCAAGTGACCCATCGTAAATTTTCATAAGCGTGGAAATTCATAACAAAAATATTTAAGAACATATATATATATAATATATATATATATATATATATATTATATTATTATATGTATGTATGTATATATGTATCTATGTATGTATGTAGGTATGTAGATATGCATATATGCATTGTGCACATAGTTATGAAACGAACTTTTAAGTAAATCGAAATTTCTAAAAGTTTAATTAAATTTTAATGAATAACTATATTGGAAGATTAAAAATAATGCGTGTGTAAATGTATGTATTGTAAACAATTTTATATAATAACAAATAAACAGTGTACTAAGATATATGAATGTTTAAATATATATTTATGTTCATGAAACACCAGACCTGGACCTGTATAAAGGGATGTGTTTGCATACATAGACGTACACATACACAAACGAATTCACAAACAAAATACGTATAAATATATGAATATATGTATACATATGTACATATCTATCTATCTATCTATCTATCTATCTATCTATCTATCTATCTATCTATCTATCTATCTATCTATCTATCTATATATATATATATATATATATATATATATATATATGCATATATACATATATGTGTACACATATATATATATATATGTATATATGTGTGCATGTGTGTGTATATACATATACATACATATATACACAAACGTTTGTTCGCCCTATCATCCACTTATTATCTACGTGTTTTAGTCTTTCTCTCAATCGGGTAGGTTTTTTTAGAATGGCCACCCTTTTGTGTTTGCAACCGGATAACTATATATGTATATATATATACATATATATATATAATATATATATATATATATATATATAATATATATATTATTATAATATATATATATATATAATATATATACATCACTGCATCCTTGTATGGGGAGGCATTATTTTCAGTATTTAAATATTATCGGCATCCTTGAAGTATTTAAATCTCAATTATTGTAAGGATTATCTTGTGGATTAGTTCATTAATCGTCATTTAATGACAGGGTTTAAACTGGTTTTATTATCTTTTATTGTTTAAACATATACTTATGTTGATTTATGACCCAGTCTCCTCACACATATACAAATCACACATATATGTTTTATATATGTATATGTATATATATATTTATAATATATGTATATATATATATATTTATACATATATGTATGTATATATGTATGTATGTGTGTATATATGTATGTATATATAAAAGTATATTTATGTCTATGTACATATTTATATGTACATATATATACATATACGTTTATCTATCTCTATATCTCTGTATCCCTCTATCTATCTATCTATCTATCTTTCTTTCTTTCTTTCTTTCTTTCTTTCTGCCTATCTATCTATCTATCTATCTATCTATCTATCTATCTATCTATATGTCTGTCTGTCTGCCTGTCTGTCTGTCTGTCTGTCTGTCTGTCTATATATTTATTTACATTGTATACATATATATGTGTATATTTACAGACGCACGTCATTCGAAGGCTAAAACAATGCAAACGCATTGTGACTAGCTGTGTAGCAACATCTGATGGTCTGGTCGGTCACGTGATCACGTGATATATATATATATATATTATATATATATATATATATATATATATATATATATATATAATAGATATATACAGAGGGGGAAGAGCGAGCGGGAAAAAGGAAGAGAAGAGAGAGAGGGAGAGAGAGGGGAGAAGAGACGTACTCGCACACCACTGACCTATACGCACGAGCATACATGCCATGCACACAAACTCGGGCATGTGTTCGCATCTGAACACACGCATACACACACACCTACATACACACACACACACCAAACACACAAAATATGTTTACATACATACATAATACATGCATACATATATATGCATATATATGTTGTGTATGTATGTACCACGACAAAAACATAAATACATTTATATAAATATATATGACTATATATACATACCTATATATATATATATATAATATATATATATATATATATATATATATATAACGGGAAGCTTTATGAAAATAAACAAAAGACGATAATATATATACATATACATACATATACGTATACATATATATGTTTATATATGTATACTACACACATACATGCTCACATATATACATGTATATACTAGTCTATTCTTGCCCACGTAAACACAACACATACCTGTCTGTATGTATAAACATGCATATTAATATGTAAGTATGCATGTCTTTGCGTGCGTGCGTGCGTGTGTATTATATTTCTGCGGTATGTATATGTGTGTTTATCCACTGAGATTTCAGAATAATATATGTTCATGTACTTATTGTACGCCTAAACATGTGCACAAATATATTTATGTAAACACACATGCACACACATTCTTATTTATGCATGTGCATCTGTTGCAATATGCATATAAAAAAATCATATATGTGGACGACTGTAAATGGAGTAAGTCTTACATGCACAGATATATATATTGCTTTGTACATATTTGTGTGTGTTTGTGCGTGCGAGTCATGTGCATTGTGTGTTTATATATATATATATATATATATATATATTATATATATATATATATGTGCGCAGACATGAAATACATGCATGTTAAATAAACAATACGTAGGCGTATGTCTGTTAACTATTTGTACATTTGTATGTGTAACTACTTATGCATGAATATACTTACATACATATATACATATACATACATGCATACATACATACATACATGCATACATACATACATACGTACATACATGCATACATACATATATGTACATATATATGTATATATATATATCTTTCCTCTCTTTCAGTATTGTTTATAGTTCTGCACTTAGGGCCACTTTTGCACGCGCGCACTCACCCACATCTGTATGTATATATATCTTTATGCATATATATATATATATATATATATATATATATATAGATATATATATATACATACCATAAATAAGTGTATGTATAATCACATATATTTATACATATTTATACATATATGTATGATTGTATGTCTATA
>NC_043004.1:72925257-72950257 GCF_006345805.1 Octopus sinensis | reverse complement strand
CCGACTTTTACCCCTCATAACATCCAGCAATGGGTATATTTTAATGAAAGTTTATACAAATATCTTTAAAAGAGCATAGATCACGATTATAAAGAAATGTGTGGGGAAAATTTTTTTCCGAGGGCGTGGGGAGAGGAGTTTCGTATCAGGAAGACCAAATATGTTAGAACTACTCTGATTTCTTTTTAAATCACAGTCTTTTTTTTTTAATCACAAATGATGGGGTAGGGATGAGAGCATCTTTGTTTGAGAAAAAGTTTTTAAAATCTCCCCCTCCCCCATCAACCCACTCCGGACCTATTTTGACCAATTTTTGTTGTACTTCAAAACTATGTGAGGAGCCACTTCGGTAAAAAGAGCCCCCCCCAGAAATTGTAAATATTTTGAGAGGGAAAAGTGAGTGATTTAAGGGAGATTTGGCTGTTATTTCTAGCACATCACAACACAACCCTCTAAGTTTCTTTATCACTCTCGTATGTATTGATGTTTTTGACTATTTTCCTCCCCATAAGTACATTTATATGCTAAAGAAAAGAAAATTTGAAAAATCATGAATTTTTTGCAATCCCACTCCCTGCCCCTGATTGTTTCTGTTTATAAATTAAAATACTGGAAAGCCTGAAAAGGTCATTGCTAACATTTATCCACAGTGATTTAGAGAAACGGTTATGTAAACGATAACTCATTTTAATAGCATACTTTTCTGTTACAAAACGTTTTTTCTTACACACACACGGCTTCGCTTGATTGAAGTGGGGGTAAAAATTTGGATTACACTTTTTTGTTGTTGCTTATATTGCACCAATGGACCACGCGTGTGTTATTTCGGTATCATAATTCAATAAATTTGTATTTAATGGGAGAAAAATATTGAAAAAACATCCATCAATAGGCACAGGAGTGACTGTATGGTAAGTAGCTTGCTTACTAATAACGTGGTTGCGGGTTCAGTCCCACTGCGTGATACCTTGGGCAAGTGCCTTCTACTATAGCCTTAGGCAGACCAAAGCCTTGTGAATGGATTTGATAGACGGAAACTGAAAGAAGTCCGTCGTATATATGTATGTATGGATGTATATATATATATATATATATATATATAAATGTGTGTGTGTGTGTGTTTGTGTGTGTGTGTATGCTTGTGTGTCTGTATTTGTCCCCTCGAAATCACTTGACAACCGATGCTAGTGTGTTTACGTCCCCGTAACTTAGCGGTTCGGCAAAAGAGACCGATAGAATAAGTACTAGGCTTTCAAAGAATAAGTCCTGAGGTCGATTTGCGCGACTAAAGGCGGTACACCAGCATGGCCGCAGTCAAATGATTGTAACTCTGTGTGTGTGTGTGTGTGTGTGTGTGTGCACGGGCGTGCGTGTATGTGCTGTAAAATGGTTCGCTTGATTTGATAAACGTATTGACTCTTTTGCGTAACTGATTTAGTCTGATTGAGAAATGATTTGTCTCCTCTCTCTGTCTATATCTACGTCTGTCTGCTTGCTTGTCTCGCTTTCTTCCCTGTCTATATATATATCTAAAAATTTAACGCACACATTTACATACAATATATATATATATATATATATATAATATATATATATATATATATATATATATATTATATATATATATATTATATATATATACATACATATATATATATATGTATTTATATATCTATATATGTATATATGCATATATATATGTATAAATATATAAATGTGTGTATGTACGTGTATATCAATGTATGTATGTTCGTATGTATTTATATATATAAGCAGATAAACAACTACTATATAATATATATATATATATATATATATATACGTATATATATATATATACATACATGCACACACACATATATATACATATACATGAATACATATAAATATACCTATACACACATATATGCCTATAAATATACCTACATATATGCATACATGTAATATACATACACACACAAATATATTTGTGTATATGCGTATATATATATATATATGTATGTTTGTATGTATGTATGTTTGTATGTATGTGTGTGTGCATGTATGCACAGTGATTGTCTATCCGTCTATCTTCTCCGCGTCTTAAATGACAGTCTCGTAATAAATCAGTCACTCATAAGGCTACGGTTTGTTTATCAACTTTCAAAATCTGCCGACACTCACATCTTTTATCTCAATGAATAGCAATTGTATTCCGCATCGGTGAACATCCAAATGAACATTTCATTGCAGTCTCACCTTTCACTGACCTCCCTATTTCACTGCTGAGTCAGATGAGAGGTCAGTGACTCAGCACATTATTCTAGTCCACACTAAAACAGCACTTCCTCGTTAACACCATTTAGAATGGCACGAGAGTGTATATAGATACGAATTCATAAGTTCTTACATCCATCCATCCATCCATCCATACATACATACATACATACATGCATGCATACATACATGCCTGCATAGACATATGCATGCATTCATGCATATACACATGCATACATACATGCGCGCACACACACACACATACACACACACACATATATATATATATACATACATACACGTATATAAGCGTAAGAGTGGCTGTGTGTTAAGTAGCTTGCTTACGAACTCCAGGGTTCCGTGGAGAAGGCGGTTTCAGTTGATTTAAACCAACTGATGCAACTCAGCCTTAAGAAATAACGCGTTTTCTCAGTTGATCTTCTGCCCTTCATCAACTTCAATAAATGGAAATAAATATTCTTCCCTTTTATAATTAAGCTTGAATCTGGAATTATTTTAAAGCTTCTATTTCAGAGAAAAAATTATTTTGTTTTTCACTTTTTTGTAAATACAATTGGCGATAACAAGCAGCTTCATTATCTAAACCTGGGAAAGTGAGCCTCATTCTATAAACGTTCAATCCATACCCTTTAATCGTTGTCTGACAGACACTGTATTCTCTTTAAATTCATCTAGTTCTGTCCTTATTATTTCTTTTGCGATATTTTCCTTTCTTTCTTTCCTTCTTCATTTCTTTCCTTCGAAGCTTTCACTGTGATCCTCGTTACTTAACTCGCTCAACGCAAAGCTAATAAATTACCCGATTCAACATCGAAGAGAAGGTCTTTCCTAACCGTAGCAATCTCATCAAAGGCTTTGCCTACTAGATTTTTAAAAACTCTCATGCAGCTAGTTGTCTTTCTTCTGGCGGCTCATAAATATATTAGATTGCTTGTTTGAAGGAATTTCTTTCTCTAAAATTCTTTAAGAGTAATAACATATGTCGTAGCTTTAATTGCCTGTGAGAAAGTTCTTCACAGATATTAAGTCTTAAACAAATCTATTGTTCTTTTGTTCAAGGTTGTGACAGCCATATTGGACGCTAAAACTGTGACGTGTTCATTAGTTTCAAAAATCATTGAGTTAAGATGACCAGCAGTATTGTTACGAATGAAGAGGAACTTTGAAAATTAAATTATTTTTCCTGCAAAAAGCTTTACATTCCAGACAAAATGCAGCGTTGCAATTTTCAAACAAAATTTTTGAGACACGTATCTTTTTTTTATTTGATCGCCAAGTGACAGAAAGAGGTTGCTTGCTTCACCCTTTTAAAACTTTTAGGTTCATTCAATAAATAAATATCAACCCTAATTTGCAGTCTTCTTTGGAAGAATCATTAAATAAATTAGTTTTCCCTCCGATCCCAGACTTAGCTCGTGTCCCCCCACCTCAAGTACTTGCTCGTGAATATGAACAACTGCCTTACGCTTTCACTCGACTTGCAAGAAATAACAATTAAACCTTCATCTAATGACCCTGGATCATATAAGATACGCTATGAACTAGGTATATTAGGTAACATCGCTTATGATAAACTATGACTGGAAAGGCGAGATGGTCTTGGTTGGAATGCCTTTAATCTGGAATGGCTTTAATCTGCTCATTACAACAATGATATCAGCAATAAAAAAATTATGTACTACGACATGTCCTATAAAATGCCTCCATATAGTAGCTCCGTGTTCTAGAGAACTAAACCATTCTTAAGAGTACATCATTTCCTTAAAGTAATTATAACTTTCATCATTTAAAGGTGGCGAGCTGGCAGAAACGTTAGCACGCCAGGCGAAATGCTTAGCGGTATTTCGTCTGCCGTTACGTTCTGAGTTCAAATTCCACCGAGGTCGATTTTGTCTTTCATCATTACGGGGTCAATTAAATAAGTACCAGTTACGCACTGGGATCGATATAATCGACTTAATCTGTTTGTCTGTCCTTGTTTGTCCTCTCTGTGCTTAGCTCCTTGTGGGTAATAAAGAAATAGGTATTTCGTCTGCTGTTACGTTCTGAGTTCAAATCCCGCCGAGGTCGACTTTGTCATTCATCTTTTCGAGGTTGATTAAATAAGTACCAGTTACACACTGGAGTCGATGTAATCGACTTAATCTCTTCGTTGGTCCTTGTTTGTCCCTTCTATGTTTAGCCCCATGTGGGCAGTAAAGAAATAAGAAACGTTAGAACACGGGCGAAATGCTAAGCAGTATTTCGTTTGTCTTTACGTTCTGAGTTCAAATTCGCAGAGGTCGACTTTGCCTTTCATCCTTTCAGGGTCGATAAATTAAGTACCAGTTGCGTACTGGGGTCGATCTAATCGACTGGTTCCCTCCCCAAAAATTTCGGGCCTTGTGCCTAGAGTAAAAAAGAACTTTCATCATTTATTCGGTAGACACATTTCATTCTTTTATTCAATTTCACTTTCTTCGATCATTTAACTGCAGTCATGCTGAGGTATCGTCTTGAAGAGTTGAATCGAATTTATTCTTTTAAGTTTGGTTTTTATCCAATCGGTCTCTATTACAGAACCGCTAAGTTACGGGTGCGTAAACAAACTAACACCAGTTGTTAAGTGGTGAGAGAACAAACGTAAAAATAAAGAATAATACATGCACTATATATATATATATAGAGAGAGAGAGAGGGGGGGAGAGAGAAAGAGAGAGAAAGAGAGAGACAGACGACAGACAAACAGGCGTGTGTGTATGTGTGTGTGTGTATACATATAGAGAAGTAAATGTAAAGATAAGCAAGTTATACTTGAACTTCTTTCCTTTAACACCTCAAATGTAAAGATCTCTTCCCTGAAGACGGAAGCTCATCTCATCCTACGATGAAATCAATCTACAAACATTATTTGGGACCACCAAATATATATTATTTCCATAGCCCCTCCAGAAACAGCTGTTGGATTTGTAATACTTTGCTCCAACCCTTTTAATTCTCTAGATCATTGGTGCTCTGTGTAAGTCGAACCTTTTCGTATGTAAACATATATACATTTTTTGTATTTCATGTATTTAATATACTTTATATATAGATCTGTTTAATTTGCTTAGCCCTACATATACTTATATACCTGGTCAAGTCTAAATATCTTGAGTACTACAAACTGTTTTCTATACGAAGAATACACCTATAATATATATATATATATATACATCATAGGCGTAGGAGTGGCTGTATGGTAAGTAGCTTGCTTCCCAACCACATGGTTCCGGGTTCAGTTCCACTGCGTGGCCCCTTGGGCAAGTGTCATCTGCTGTAGCCTCGGGCCGACCAAAGCATTGTGAGTGGATTGGTGGACGGAAACTGAAAGAAGCCCGTCGTATATATATGTATGTGTGTGTATATGTTTGTGCGTCTGTGTTTGTCGACCCAACATCGCTTGACAACCGATGATGGTGTGTTTACGTCCCTGTAACTTAGCGGTTCGGCAAAAGAGACCGATAGAATAAGTACTAGGCTTACAAAGAATAAGTCCTGGGGTTGATTCGCTCGACTAAAGGCTGTGCTCCAGCATGGCCGCAGTTACATGACTGAAACAAATAAAAGTATATGTATGTATACATATGCACACACATACACACAAACACACACACACACATACATGCCTTTGTGTACATGTGTGGGTGAGTATGTAATCTATTCATTTTATTTCATATCAACCAATCTAACCCATAACACTGCACAACACATGCACGTCCAGTCAAGCGCGCACATGCACACGTGCGCACATACCACAATCACCAATACACACATATACACGTACACACATACTTGCAAAAGCTCCAAAGGTGTTTGGACGGGGTTCAATCCGGTGACTAACAAAGCCAGAACATAAGGAACAAACAGTCTGTTGTAATATCCTGTATCTTATGGCCTGTCACTTCTCTCTAACACGTAAGGGGACATCCGAGATTAGAGCAAGAGAAAGGGAGAAAGATTGCTCGGTGAGATGATGAGGTTTTTGTGGAGGGTGGGGGAACAGGGATCTGTAGAGGAGGAGGAGCAGGAGGAGATGTTTACGAAGGTATGGCCAATGTTGCGGAAAGAACATGACCTAACTTACTGTAATTACTGCTCTCTCTCACACACAGACACACACACACTCTCTCATTCTCTGTCTGTCTGTCTCTCTCTTTGTATACCGCTCTCCCTAATATATATATATATATATATATATCGAACACATATATACACGCATAAATACACACACACATACACTCATATATATACAGACAGGCGCGCACGTAGCACACAGCCACACATACAGAAACACGAACAGGATTACATAGTTAGGCACTATTAAACACACACACACACCATCCGTACATATATGCATACAGCACTCTACACATTCTACGACAGACAGACAGACTGACTGACTGACCGGCAGGCAGGCAGTCCGACAGACAGACAGACATACAGACTGACTGATGGATAGATAGATAGATAGATAGAACGAATGATTGATTGACTGATAACTAGCAAGCTCGATAGATAGATAGATAGATAGAGAGAGAGAGAGAGAGACAGACAGACAGACAGACAGAAAGACAGACAGACAGACAGACATACAGACTGACTAATGGATAGATAGATAGATAGATAGATAGATAGATAGATAGATAGATAGATAGATATGGATAGATAGATAGATAGATGGATGGATAGATAGATAATGTATATTTCTATATTATAATGGAGAAAGCTGCTTATTAATTAGGTATTTATCAGTTACTAAAATTACTAAAAGAAAGCAATTATTAAAGGTTTGACTACCTGGAAATATTTTTATAAATTCATTTTCTAACAAATTTCCTATAGTTGCGATTTCTGAAGTTTATTCAGTTTTTGAACTCCAATTTTTCGCAAATTTAAATATTCATTGCATTCATTGCGGAGTAAATTTTAATATTTAACAGTAAACACACACACACACACACATACACACACACACACACACACACACACACACACCACACACACACACACAGAGTTACAGATGCGCACAAACGTATACAACCCCACCGTTCTCATACTCACACACCAAAATATGCTCAAACTCATGCTTCTACATACACAAATAGCACACATCGCATAAGTTCTCACGTCCAGCGCGTCCTCATACATACAGTGTACGTACAATACAAGCATACATTAACATAACAAACCGTCATAGCATGCACACACGCACACACATACACACACGCACGCACACAGATATTCATCTGACAAGCCATTCAACACGCAAAGCAGGTACGCATACATATATCAAGAACTACATCTATATACACACACGTACGCACGAGCACCTCATTCTTTACATGGTAAATATATTACCATATTTAACGAGACATAACGTTGTGTTGTGAGGCTCATGCTTTTTCTTTTAATGTTACCCACCTAAGGAGAATCATGGAAGATCCAGTTGGGGGCCTCTACATCAGTAGTTCTCAACACGGGGCCATATGACCGATCGGGGTCCACAATCAGATTTCTTGGTTAAAATCTATACCTAATAAATTGATTCTACTTCAATTATGCACCAAATATTTTAACAATTCTTTTTGTACAATTCCTCTTAATGCTTAATTCTAAAAATATAATGGGGGGATTTTTAAAACATAATCGTAGCTGCTAGAATAAGAATAGGCTGGGAGAAGTTCAGAGAACTACTACCTTTGTTAGTAACGAAGGGCCTCTCCCTCTGAGTGAAAAGTAGGTTGTATGATACCTGGGTACGAACGGCATCGGCTGTGACTTCTTCTTCTTCTTCTTCTTCTCCCCCCTCTTCTTCTTCCTCCTCCTCCACCTCCTCCTCCTCCTCCTCCTTCTTCTTCTCCCCCTCTTCTTCTTCTTCTTCTTCTTCTTCCTCCTCCTCCTCATCCCTCCCCCTCTTCCTCCTCCTCCTCCTCCTCCTTCTTCATCTTCTTCTTCTTCTTCTTCTTCCAATCAGGCATCACGCCATTAGCCAAAAAGAATAATCTCTAATTCGAGCCTACTCTAAGCTTCTAAGAATGCGTGTGGCAACTTGAAGATCCACCCACCACACGCGATAGACTGGCGGTTGCATGGGCGTGAAAGCTACGTTGTTATCCTCATTCCATAAACGGTGGCTTTTTATCGGGTGGAGAAGTGAACCATCCTGGGGTACAGAGGATTCGCAATCTAGATTAGGATCTGAAAGTTTACCACACCATAGTGGGTTACACCATGGTTCCTCTGCTTTGTGGCAGAAGTAGGAAGAAAGAGTGAGAGAAAGTTGTAGTGAAAGAGAACAGCAGGGTTCACCCCTCGCCGCTGGAGCCTCGTGGAGCTTAGGTGTTTTTGCTTAATAAATACTCGCAATGTCTAGTCAGGGAATCGAAACCGCGTTCTTACGACTGCAAGTCCGCTGCCCTAACCACTGGGCCATTGCGCCTCCACTCGGCTGTGACTGTTGAGGACATGCGAAGGCTTGAAAGAAATGAAGCCAGTATGCTCCGATGGATGGACAATGTCAGTGTACATACGTGACAGAGTGTAAGTGATTTCTTCAAATGTAGTGTGCAAGAGAGAAGACTACGATGGTATGACCATGTAATGCGTATGTATGAAGAGAGTTGCACCAAGAAGTGCTGATCTCTGGTTGTAGGGGGAGCATGTGGAAGCGATAGACCCAGGAACACGTGGGGCGAAGGGGTGAGAAACGATCCACTGACGTTGGGACTCACAGAAGGGATGACTGGGGATCGGGACTCGTGGCGGTTTGCTGTGCTTGGAAAGATACATCAAGCTAGTAAAACGTGGTTGCCCTTGCATACAGTCTGTCCCCTGCATCCTTCTCCAGCTGAGCATTCCTAACCTTGCAGGTTCATGGGTGCTGGTGCCAGATAAAAAGCACCTGTACCGGTGCCACGTAAACGCACCCGTGTCGGTGCTGCGTAAAAGCCCTATCTTTAGAAAAGGGGTGACTGTTACATTATCCCACTTCCTTGTTATGAATTTGAGATAAGTTGGAGGAGAGGAGGAAGTTACTCTCCAATCGAAAACTTGCCTCAAATGATCGCAATATACTGCAATCCGCTAAAAACAACCAGAAAGCAAGTGTGTTCCCTTTAAGCTGTACGCTTCTACTACATCATACATGATTTACAGTGAGAAATGGAAGAAAAAATGCCCAAAGTTTCATTATACACCCGGATTTTTTATGACTGTCGTAAATACGCACACACTTTGCAAGCAATGCTAACATCTGAACATACGGCGTGAAAGCATGACGGATCAATTGACGGATCAAATGAAGCAGCTAAGAATGGAAATAGATCCTTTAATATATATATCCACATAGTGTGAATCACTCGTGAGACTTTGGTTGACGCAAAGCTATGGTAGAAGATTCTTGGCATTGGTGTAACGCACTGGGTTCGAACCTTGTATCACATGGTCCGGAAGCAATTGTTTTAGTAACTCATTTCGTTCGTGATAGCAGACACTGCATACGCACAAATGCTTATATATGTGGGGGGGGGGGGGGAGAAAGTAGTGGAAGAGTGATGGGTAGAGAGAGAATGGGTGAGTGTAAGTTCTAGAGAAAAAAATGCAGGTGAAAGTCAGTATTGTATCAGATTACTAAGTAGCATGATTGAATGTTCGTATTCGACACAGTCGAGTCACTGTGTGCTTTGCCTTCAGCCTTAACTCTTAAATGTGTCATTACAAATAGTTGATGTCAACAGGTACCGAAGATTAAAGAAGCCAGTACACTGGTTTGACGCAGGAATTTAGCCTGACGAGCTAGGTTCGTTTCACGAGCCCACCAAATATTAAGTTGCATGAAGCCGAATCAGACAGTCATTGAATAATACACACACGCACGCACGCGCACGCACACACACACACAAACACACACACACACACAAACACACACACACACACACACACACACAACACACACACACACACACACACACACACACTATTATGCTGTTCGTTCTTTCAAGCTTCTGCAAAAGGTGTTTTCAACACAAAATATCTGTATTAATAAAGTAAATTTAAGGTGTGGAGGCGCGTGGCTTAGTGGTTAGGGTGTCAGCATCATGATCGTAAGATTGTGGTTTCGATTCCTGGACTGATCGACGCAAAACACTTCATTTCACATTGCTCCAGTCCACTCAGCTGGCAAAAATGAGTAACATTGCGATGGACTGGCGTCCCGTCCAGCTGGAGAACACATACGCCATTGAAACCGGGAAAACCGGACCCATGAACCTGGCTAGGCTTTGAAAGGACGCATTTATTTACTTATTTTATATTCAAGGCGACGTTTCAAGATCTTTATGATTGATTTTTGTAGGTGATGATAGTTCATACATCACCTTCTATGTCATACTGATCTTTTACCTTGTTATAGGAATTCATAGATTTCATAATGTTGTCATATTAAATAAAAAAATGTTGGTGGCGTCTGATTTCCTTCCTTAGTGCTGATTCGAATATTCATAAAGATATCATACAGAATATATATGTGGAAAAGCATATTTATTCTCGCTACGAAAATGTAACCCGCGAATATATATATATATATATATATATATATTTCGGTAGCTAAGATCGTACGCATATGTATGTTCGTGTATTTGCATGCTGGAAGCTGAATGTGTGAGTGTGTATGTGTGCGAATGTGGGTTTGTTTGCACATGCACAAACACACACACACACACGTACGTGTATACATGTATGTTTGCACACACAGTTGTGGTTTGGTGTCTCTGTATACCGTCCGACTATTGTAAATCATATTACAAACAAGACTTAATATAATTGACAGCGTCTGGCCAAAACCGAGTCTTTCTTATCGCTACGGCTGACCTTGATTACTGATTGGCTGTCAAGATTTCACACGCGTACCGACTTACATGCACAGACTCACCCTCACCCCCGTATATATATATATATACGTATATATATACGTATGTATGTATGTGTGTGTGTGCATCTATATCTATATCTATCTACATATACATATTTATATATATTCCTTTACTCTTTTACTTCTTTTAGTCATTTGACTGTGACCATACTGGAGCACCGCCTTTATTCGAGCAAATCGACCACAGGACTTATTCTTTGTAAGCCTAGTACTTGTTCTATCGGTCTCTTTTGTCAAACTGCTAAGTTACGGAGGCGCAAACACACCAGCATCGGTTGTCAAGCGATGTTGCGGAGACAAACACAGACGCACAAACATATACACACACGTACATATATATATATATATATATATATATATATATATATATATAATATATATATATTATATATATATATATATATATGTATATATATATATATATATATTTATATATATGTATATATATATACATATATACGACGGGCTTCTAGCAGTTTCCATATATCTTTCGGCTTCATTCTACAAGTGAACGTAACAGTTCCTGCATCCGTCGTATCGAAAATGTGCGCTTCTTGATTGACCGAAGATCTCCAAAATCCCAATTTTTAAAAATTCATAACATTATTTTTATTTTCTCCAACAATGGAATATGATTTTCGCAATTAGAACGAAAATTTACATCTGTGTAGACATAACTTTTCAAACCAGTCGGATCTAATGTATGTAACTGAAAAGATCCCTTTTTTTTTTTCGTTCTGCAATCAAAGCATTAATTAAAGTATTCGAAAATTATATATAAAAAAAGGTACCACTTACCGTAATCTCTCTTGCAAAATTTCTTAGAATTTAACCGACGTCTGGAGTTTCTGCATTTCCGACAGTAGCTATCTATAATAATAAAGTAATGTTAGAGTTACATAGCTCTGAAGAATATTCAGATATTCTTATCGTATAATTATGCGTTGGTAATAGTCATTATTTACAGAACGAGATTATTTTATACTGTTATATGGTGTATCTTGTTAAATGTTGTTCAGAATCTGTTGTCATCGAAAATAGAAAATAATTCTTGAAAAAAAGAAAAAAAAAGTGTATCGCTTTTAAAGAATCACAAAGTGAAGTGCAATTGTAATGCAAGATATATTAGACATGGTACGTAAACAGCGTCACTAGGAGTGGTGCTATCTTGATAATATCGTTAAAAGTGATACATCTTATTATAATTGATATAATCTGTTCCCGTTTTAGCTCTTTCCGTTCCAGTCTTTCAGTCACTGGATTGCGATCATTTTGTCGAACTGCTATGTGGTGGGGTATAAAAACAGGAAAACAGTTAATGTTTTACTTTGTATTTCTTCAATATTTCACGACAGTTGGAGAAATGGGAAATGGTTTAGAGCTGTTATCTTTGCTTAAATAGTGATATATGCAGATTGGAATTAACTGTTGCTCTGTTCTTTTTACTACTGTAGTTTATTCTTTTGCATCATTTCGGCCTTTTAACAAGTTTTAAACTTATTATGTGTGTGTGTAAAATAGATAGATAAAGAGAGAGAGAGAGAGAGAGAGAGAGAGAGAGAGAGAGAGAGAATATACACACTACTTATGTGACAAGAAAGATAAGAACGACTGTGTATGAAGTGTTGAGTAGAACACAACTAGAGAGAATTTGTAGGACGTTACAGTTGACTAGAATTGACAGTCAATAAAAGACCTTAAGTAATCATTCATGTCCTCTCAAAGGCCTTTCGCTGTTCCCTCTCTATTCCTCATTCGTCACCTGAAATCAGCTTGCAGGTGTTTCGCGTGTGCCAGGTAATAAAGGTGAGATTCGATAGTATCAATTACAGAAAAGACATTGAGAAAATGGCAAGCAAAACTTTCATATATAAAGTGTACGCTATTTTGACTTAAAGCTCCCAGGTTTTATTATAACAACAGTTGTTATTTACCCCGAAGTTAATCCTATATAAACAGGACTATAATTAAAGATGTTCCAGAGGTTACTCTTTTCTGTTTCAAACATAGGATATGTAGGACTGCAATATCTAATGTGTAATTTCTTTTTATAACGATATGATGTATTTTGAAGGAGACTAGGTCGAGTTATTATACAGCGGGCCTCTCATTGGCTCACATAGCAACAATGTGTGTGTGATAGACGGCCGAATCGGTGGCACTACTACTACTACTACTACTACTACTACTACTACTACTACTACTACTACTACTACTACTACTACCACAGCAACAACTATTATTATTAAAGTGATCCTGGAGTAGAAATGTATGAAGCCCATGATACCCATCATTTACTACCCGTCTGATAAATTGCTGCTCTTGTGGAAAAATTTGAAACTTCCCGACTAACATCCACTGATCCCTGTCGGACAATGGGATCGGTGGATGTTCCGCTTTAGAAATTTATAGAGGATTAGTGGCAGTAAAGTACGACGACGTTCTCGGTGAGACTCTGGGCGCCGACGAGAACAAATTGGCTAGTCTATTCCGAAGGACTTTCCGGTTGGCAACTATCATGGATAATATCCAGATGACCTTGGTGTGGCAGTGCTACCAGGCGGCGCTACCGGTTCGTGATAAACTCTACAGGCACGGCTTGACCGAGGTGCTCGTAGAGTGACGAAACTGATTTGCACACCCTCGTTCAGTGTCTGAGCATTGCTGCCTTGTGGGGTTATGTCGAACAGCTGCTGTCATGTGTGGGACGGATCCGTCTGTCAGCCGCGTTTGTTGTGATGATCGCCCCGCCGCCCTCCTTCAATCAGGCAGGCAAAGCAGTTTTCCTTTGCCTGGTGGCTGTGGCGAAAGAACTTGTTTGGTGGACAAGGCTGAAAGGCATGAGGACAGATAAATTCCTCATCGGTAGAGCTCTCATTCACTTCTTCAAGTTTCCCTTGAAAAGGAAATTGAGAGTGGAGAGTGAAGCGATGTCCTCGAGTGAGTTTAATGAAAGTTTGGTGAAAGTTGCGAAAGTGGAAAGAGTGTAGACTTGTGAGTTGGAGAGAATGAATTGGGGAAGGCACTTGCTCTTGAGCTTTCAGGGAAATCTCGGACAGTGAGGTTCTTCGATTATCCTTAGAGGCCTTCCTCTATCAGGAGGGCCACATCTCTATCATCCACCCCGCCATTTTCTTTTTCTCTTAGCTTTGTATGCTATTGCTATGCATATATTCCTTCTTTTTCAGTGTATACTCACTTTTTTTTATCATTTGATTATATGTAACCCCCCCCACACACTTTATGCCTGTCTTTGTTTTGTCCCCCTCATCTTTCGTCCAAGTGGCAAATAAATGAAATCATCATCATTATCATTATTATTATTATTATTATTATTATTATTATTATTATTATTATTATTATTAGTAGTAGTAGTAGTAGTAGTAGTAGTTGGTGTTGTAGTATTAACATTGATATTTCAAGTACTATGTTATGACCACATTATACATTGTTCTATCTTTCCTTTTATATATTTTTTTAGCAAAGTAGAGTACGATACGAGGGAGTACTAAACTATTATCCTCGCGGGTCATTTACTTGTTGACTTGTGATGTTGTATAGTCATAATCATACAGACCTACAATCAAAGACATTCCCAATGCGACTATCCACTCTTTCACTCAGATAGAGACTACTCAAACCTTTAACGCCCCGCCCAAAGTCCCCTTCCATACATTTAAATCGACAATGTGTGATTTGGGGGAGATTTGGCTGCAATTTCTTAACACGGTGATGGCTCATATAAAAATGTAGTGTTTCTAATGAGGTTTGTTGGGGACAATCCCTTTCTGAAGGCGTCTATGAGAGCCGAGAAGGGGACATACAAACATAGAGTATTTAGTAAAGTAGAGTTGGTTTTATACAATTTAAACATGTCTAGCATCGAGGGGATGAAAGAAGTAGATGAATGCAAATTCCGTTTTTCTTTTCATTAATGATGAATGGTTGGTGAGCAAACGTTTCTAAAATTCTTTTGGCGAGCCCTAGAATTTCTCAGTTTCTGACGTAGAGATTACTGACTAGGTAAGTTAAAAAATGATTTGTTAAAGAAAACTTAGCGAATCAATTGTTGAGTTATCCAACAAGGTAGATAAACGCGTCGCCTGGATTAGAAGACTTATGGTGGGATTAGTTAGGACTACTTACAGGGATTAAATGGGTTAAGTGATTAGTTAAATTTCTATATATTGGTGTATGATGAACGCGTGTATTTTCTGTGTTTATTTATGTGTCTATAATTGAGCCAAGATTAACAGAATTATGGAAGATTAATTAGACTTACTTATTTAGCTTGGTGAAGTTAATTAACCAAAGTTTATGGACTTACCTGGATTAGGTGGGTTTACGTCATGGATCTCTGAAAGATACGAAAAGGGAGAAACATTTATAGTTATTTATTAACTAATATATATATATGAAATACTTCGTTAATTGATGTAACAATATTATAGTAGAAATAAAGTGCTCAAGATATATATATATAACCGTAGAAATATAAAATGAAAGCTAAGTGTGTGTATATGTGTATATATATAAATATATATATATATATATATATACATACACACACACATATACATATATATATATATATATATATATATATATGTATATATATATATGTGTGTGTATGTATGTATGTATGTGTGTGTGTGAAGGCACGTGGCTTAGTGGTTAGGGCATTCGGATCACGATTGTAAGGTCATGAGTTCAATTCCCTGCGACGCGTTGTGTCCTTGAGCAAGGCACTTTATTTCACATTGCTCCAGTCCACTCAGCTGGCAAAAATGAGTTGTACCTGAATTAAAAGGGCCAGCCTTGTCACACTCTGTGTCACGCTGAATCTCCCTGAGAACTACGTTAAGGGTACGCGTGTCTGTGGATTGCTCAGTCACTTGCACGTTAATTTCACGAGCAAGCTGTTCCGTTGATCGTATCAGCTGGGACCCTCGTCGTCGTAACCAACGGAGTGCTCCTATATATATATATATATATATATATATATATATATATTGGTGCGTGTGTGTGTATATAGTGAATACTTGTTACAGATGATGCGCAAATACGCAGAAATTCCGGGGAGAAAGAAAGAGAAAAAGAGAGAGAAAGTAGTAGTAGTAGTTGGTGTTGTAGTATTAACATCTATCAATCTATCTATCTATCGTGAAAATAATCTCAAAAAATTTAATTCGAAAGTAACAATTCAAAGTTCGTAACAAAACAAACAAAATTTGTAAAATAGAAGAAAAGGAAAAGAAACAATGAAAGACCGCAAGGCAGCGGATTGTTAAAGTTTATCTTGTTGATTCATAAAGTGGCTAAGATAATGGTTCTATGTGTATTGAGCTAAAACTCTGAAGTCATGATTGGTGGAAAAAATGGACATAGCTTTCATGGAGTATTTAATAGAGGATATCACCTTTCTTCTTTCTTTATTGCCCACAAGGGGCTAAACATAGAGGAGACAAACAAGGACAGATAAAGGGATTAAGTCGACCTCGGTGAAATTTGAACTCAGAACGTAAAGACAGGCGAAATGCCGCTAAGCATTTTGCCCGGCGTGCTTAACGTTTATTTAACAAGGGGTTAAACATAGAGGTAACAAACAAGGACAGACAAACGGATTAAGTCGACTGCAACGACTTAATTTATCGCCCCCGAAAGGATGAACGGCAAAGTCGACCTCGGCAGAATTTGAACTCAGAGCGTAAAGACAGGCGAATTACTTATTTCTTTACTACCCACAGAGGAGACAAACAAGGACAGACAAACGGATTAAGTCGATTATATCGACCCCAGTGCGTAACTGGTACTTATTCAATCGACCCCGAAAGGATGAAAGGCAAAGTCGACCTCGGCGGAATTTGAACTCAGAACGTAACGGTAGGCGAAATACCTATTTCTTTACTACCCACAAGGGGCTAAACACAGAGATGGCAAACAAGGACAGACAAACGGATTAAGTCGATTATATCGACCCCAGTGCGTAACTGGTACTTATTTAATCGACCCCGAAAGGATGAAAGCAAAGTCGACCTCGGCGGAATTTGAACTCAGAATGTAGCGACAGACGAAAAACCACTAGGCGTTTCGCCCGGCGTGCTAACGTTTCTGCCAGCTCGCCGCCTTCGCATTTCACCTGGCGTGCTAACGTTTCTACCAATAGAGGATATCACCGTTCTGAGGGAAGCGTACACACACACATTCACCCATGTACACGCACGTGCAAACACACAGGTGCAAACGTACACACACACAGTGGTATAAACGCATACACATGCACATGCGCTCGCATTTATCTATTAATTTGTTTCAAATTTTGACATAAGACCAGGAATTCCGGTGGAGGGGTAAGTCGATTATTTTGCCCCCAGTTTTCAAATGGTACTTATTTTATTAACTCAGAAAAGATGAAAAGGAAAATCGACCTAGGCGGAATTTGAACTCAGAACGTCAAGTAAGAAAAAATGCCACTGAGTATTTTGTTTGGCGCAATAACGATTCTGCCAGCTCGCTGCCTTATATACCGGTTTCAAATTTTAGCACAGGATCAGCTAATTCGGCGGGGTGGGGGTGGTAAGTCGATTTCATCGATCTCTCCAATCTTCAACTGGTACTTATTTTATCGATCCCGAAAGGACGAAAGGCAAGATTGACATCCACGGAATCTGAACTCAAAACGTAAAGACGGACGAAATTCCACAAAGCATTTTGTCCGGATTACTAACGATTCTGCTGACTCACCACTTTATTTTCCTTTATTTCTTTCAATCATTTGACTGCGGCCATACTGGAGCACCACCATGAAGGGTTTCAGTCGAACAAATCGGACTCCGGGACTTATTTCTTAAGCCTAGTACATTTTCTATCGGCAGCTTTTGATAAACCGCCAGATTATGGGGGCGTAAACACACGAACACCGTCTGTCAATCGGTGACGGGGGAGGGGGCGGACAAACAAAGACACACACACTCATATATATATATATATATATTATATATATATATATATACATAACACATAAACAAAGCCTGAAAGATTGCTTTAAAATACATGACATTTTCTAAGTATGCCTGTTCAGTATCATAAAAGCATGAAATTACGAGTAGCTCCTTCGGTTGTTTATTTAATTTGATGTGTGTGTGTGTGTGTGTGTGTGTGTGTGTGTGTGTGTGTGTGTGTGAGTGTGTATTCAATACCTGATGGGTTGAGGCTCCATCATCGTAATGCGTGCTGAGAAAAGTAAGGCTATTATGCCAGTTCAGAAACCGGTCCACGTGAGTCCAAATACTTGAATGGGTTCAGAGAGATTGTCTTAGCCAGTTTGCCTTCGGATGGTTGGTTTCTGTAATTATTATCAGTGCATTCTGGCGATTTAAATGAGAGTTTTGACTGTTATTTCCAGCAGGTAGACATATTTCGCATGTCCTTTGATTAATTTTAATATATATATATATATATACTAGCATTAAAGACCCGTCCTTGCCGGGTCATAGTGCTAGTGCATGTATATATGTGTATATATATGTGTACATATTACATATACATCTACACATAAAATACAAAATACAAAGTTATATCTTGATATCGCTAGTGATAACAATACTCAAAATATATAACAGACTGGAGTTGTTAGCCCGTCTCTTGTAATTTCAATCAATTGTATCTTGTCCTCCCTCTTGTATAGAAGTGTGGCTACGATCCAGACTACCTCTACTTCGGGGGGGGGGGGGGCATTAAAAATTTTTTCCGGGACGTCCTACGTCTCAGATATAAAGGTAAAAATAAAATATTTCCAGTTTGCAAGGTTCGAGTCGAGTACTCCCTTGCACGCTCCGTTGACTCGAACCTTGCTTCTATTGTGGCGAATTTACCGCCTCTGATTAGATACCTTTCATAGTTGCACCAAGACACTTTTCGAAGGTGCTTTCCTCCATGTGTTCAAATCTTTTTTTCTCTACATTGTATACTTTATAGACAATAGTCTTTTCTTTAATTTAATTTTTTATTATCCATCTGATCTATTCCATTTCTGCACGCTAATTTTATTTTTAATTTATTCCCATTCATGTGAAACCACTGATTCAAGTTCAAATCATTGATGCAATTTTATACCAATTGCTATTTTTACTTTTGTTATGTTACGATTATATTATACTTTAGTTTGATTTTAATTATTACTTACAACATATAATTCAATTGTTATTATTATTTTTATTGTTAAAGTGAAAGCATCTGACATAAAATAGAGAAATGTTTTTGTTTCACTTTTAACACGTAATAAGATATGATATTGCTATGGGCTCGCTCTAGGCAAGAAGTTGAACAATTTTTTGCCCATGAAACTACATGGACCCTAAGTAAGGCATGTGTAAAATTTGAATGGAATTGGTTGTGTAGTTCTCAAGTTTTAGGGAATCGTAATGGAGAAGATATGATATTGCTGTGGGCCCGCCCTAGGCAAAAAGTTATAAATGTTTTTGCCGATGACACTCCCTGGAACCTAAGTAAGGCATGTGTAAAATTTGAATGAAATTGGTTGTGTAGCTCTCAAGTTTTAGGGAAACACACAGACAGACAGACAGACAGACACACATTCTCAGTTTTATATATATAAAGATATATATAGCTGAAGTTGTCTGTGTATGGCAGGTTTGGTAGCCTTCAACTAACACTATCTCCTCCGAGACCCTGCAGCGCAAGTTGACCAAAATTGAGAGTATGATAGAAGAAACGGTGCTTTTTTTCTATGAAAATCCCTATTTTTTACGATTTTTTAACTGCTGTGTCGCCATTTTTCGGTGTATTTCAACCAGAAAAATGTTCACTTAAAGAGAATAACAAGCTACATAATGCAAAACTTTTACTTTTCAAAAATTCCTATTCTAAAGGGTCGAAACAAACCCGAGCAATGCCGGGCGATACTGCTAATATGTATGACGGGCTTCTTTCAGTTCTCGTTAGCCAAATCCCTTCACAAGGCTTTGGTCGGCCCGAGGCTATTGTAGAAGATACTTGTCGAAGGTGCCACGCAGTGAGACTGAACCTGGAACCTTGTGGTTGGGAAGCAAGCTTCCACACCTGAATTCATAGGTAGCAACTCGTTGGTGATGATTCCTGTATGAGTGTAAAGAGCTCTAAATTTTAGCAATATCCACCCATTTTCGCCGCCTACTATTCTTGTGAAGGTTGTGGCGGTAGAGTCCTCAAGCAATATATATGTCTGATATAGTTAGAAAAGTGACAGATCGAACTTTGGGGGACCTGACACTTGCACTAGTTACGCTTATATGTAATCCAAGTGTTTCATGGTAATCCATCGTCACACCTGTATGTATGCTTGTATGTACGTATGTACGTATCTGTGTGTGTGTATATGTATGTATGTGTGTATGTATGTATGTATGTATGTATGTATGTATGTATGTATGCATGTATGTATGTATGTATGTATGTATGTCTATATGTATGTGTGTGTGTGTGTGTATGTATGTACGTATGTGTTATGTATGTATGTGTGTGTGTATGGTTTTTTTTATCTTCATGAGAGTTGCAGTGTATATTATAACCAGCCACCTGTTCGAAAACAAAACCGTAATGAAATGATATAAAGTTATTTTCGTTATTTTTTGCACAATCATTCGCCCTTTTATATCTCTACACATTTTTATTGTCCCGGATCGCATGGTCATCTGTTGTGTGCGAATTATAGGGCTAAGCTGCTTTTTGTTTTTTTCTGTGAGGTTTTGTTTTGAGCACACAAGCATGATTGCATAGCTAAGAGGTTCCCTTCGCTGCAACGTGGTTTGGTTTCGATCTTACTGTACAACATCTTGGGTAAAAAAAACAAAAAACTCTATGCAGTCACAATACTTAAGGGATTTTTTTTAAAGACATTAACTAATAAAAAAGATTGTTTTTGAAAAGAAATTTCAAATATCACGAACGTTTTGGAAAGAAGTTTTTGCGTTGTGTGCAAGCGCTTTCGTTGTTCATATTTTCAAGCATATATATGGACATGCATGTGTGTGTGTGCGTAAGTATATATAAAACTATTCTATATATATATATATATATGTATGTATACGCATATAGATATATGTATATAAGTATATATAAAGTATATACATTTAAGTATACATATATATCCCTCGCGTAAGGCTTTATTTCCACACACGCCAGCTTAATTTAATTCGAACTTACTCGAACGCCACCTGTTGTTATGTCCTGTTAATATTTTTATTGTATTTGTGTAACATTGTCCGTGTTTTTCCGTCCTTGTTTTTGTATACATTCGCTGCTTACTTTCAAGGAATCTAATGCTTTAGCTTAGTTTTTCCTTGGGGTTGGCCAGATTGGAGCAATCTCGAGTATAATCAGCCGAAATTGCGAAGATAATCTGGTACTCGACTGAGGAAAGAAAGCTTCCTTGGTTTCTTTGTATCGTCTATCTGGATGTTTTGTTGTCTCATTTTTGTATTACCTAACTGCCCGGATGTCTTGCGCTCTTGTCCCATTTTGTATTATATATATATATATATATATATATACATATAGGGGTTGGACAAAATAATAGAAACACCTAGCGTCATAGCATCACAAGTTTTAAATATCTATGAAACCGTCAAAATCTTGTTTATTTTTATGGTTTTTGATTTATTGTTAGTGTTGCTTAATGTTTTGCTAAAATTGCTGTTTCTTTTCAGACATCAGCAGAAAAAGGTAATTAAAATTCACTAAAATGACAGATCTATCGGACTTTCAAAGAGATCAAATTGTTCGTACTCGTATGGTAGGCACTAGCATAACGAGAGCAGCCGAAATGTTTGGTGTGTCAAGAAGTACTGTCTCAAAAGTAATGAAAGCATTTGAGGCAGAGGAAGAAACCTCCTCGTCGAAACAAAAATCCAGAAGAAAAGCAAAACTTTCAGATAGGGAGCGTCGGACTCTTATGCGAATTGTTAGAAAGGATCACAAAAGTGCGGCTCCCAAAATTACTGCAGAGCTTAATGACCACCTCGAGAACCCAATTTCCACAAAAAAACTGTTCGGCAGGAGATGCACAAAGCCGGATTCACGGGAGGGCTGCAATCAGAAAACCACTACTTTCAAAAACAAACGTTGCACAGCGTTTAGAGTGGAGTAAAATCCTACGGAATTGGTCCCCAGATCAATGGAAGAATGTTATTTTCTCGGACGAGTCATCTTTTACCTTGTTTCCGACTACCGGCCGAGTATATGTGTGGAGATAGCCAAAAGAAGCATTTGACTCTGATTGCATTCTTCCAACTGTTAAACATGGAGGAGGATCTGTGATGATCTGGGGAGCTATGTCTTGGAAATCCGCCCGCCCATTGGTTTCCCTTCATGGCAGAATTAATAGTCAAAACTATTCAAGCATTTTATCTGATCAAATTCATCCTATGGTTGCCGAACTGTTTCAGGGGGGAAACGCAATATTTCAGGATGATAATGCACCAATTCACACAGCTAAAATTATTACTGAATGGCACGAGGAACATTCTAGTAAAGTTGAACTTTTTATCTGGCCACCACAGTCCCCAGATCTTAATATTATTGAACATTTATGGTGAATTTTAGAAAAACAAGTAAAGAGTCGATATCCTCCACCATCATCACTACAAGAACTGCGGATAGTTTTAGTTGAAGAATGGACAAAAATTCTTTTGGAAACAATTCAAACTTTGTACAAGTCCATACCTCGTAGAATTCAAGCTGTAGTTACTGCAAAAGGCGGTCCTACCCCATATTAAAATAAATTTGTTTGAAATTTCAAGGTGTTTCCATTATTTTGTCCAACCCCTGTATATACATATATATGCATTTTGCATACATGTATGCGTGTATATGTAATGTATATATATATATATATATATATATATATATATATATATATACATATACATACATATGTATATGTATATACACACTCGTACAAGCACATATATATACATGCTCGTTATATACATCAGTGTGTTTACACTTCTGGGTACATCACCGTATGCATATGAATTGTGTGCATGTCTGTATATGTGTGTGTGAATATGTATATATATATTTATATATACATATATATATATATACGTATATATACACATGTTTATTCATGTATTCGTGACGCTCTTACGTTTTCTCTCCGCTCTTGTATTACCGCTCTTCCCGCCTCACCTTCTCCCTTACACACCGTCGCCACCACCACCACCATTACGATGACCACCGGAACTACCATGCCGACCATATCGTCACCGCCATCACTGCTACCACCGCCACCGCTACCACCACCACCACCGCCATTACCACTACATTCTTCAATCACAGTTTCATTAATGATATGTCACCTTGTAAAGGCCCTAGACCTCCAATGTCACAAGCAACCCCCATTTCTTCGTCTTACCCCCAACAAGATCCCGGTACTCAAGTAATAATGTGTCACCTTCACTCAAAAATTATGACACATTCTTTAAATTTCTCTATAAACCCCCCCCCCATCTCTTACTCTGTTTTAAACCTTAACTCTACACCCAATATGTGTGTGTGTGTGCGTCCGTATTATGTCTGCATAGCATACACCGTGTGCGCGTGGGTAAATGAGTGAATAAGTGTGTATCTGTATGTGTGTGTGTTTGTGTGTGTGTGTGAGAGAGAGAGAGTGTGAGTGAGAGAGAGAGAGAGCGAGAGAGAGAGTAATGCTTGCACATTATGCTCTATGTGTATACTGCGTGTGTGTATAAGATCCTCATACTTAAGTGATAATGTCACCTTCACTTTCTGTCTGTGTTGTGTGTGTGTGTGTGTGTGTGTGTGTGTGTGTGTGTGTGTGTGAGAGTGTGTGTATGTAATATCTACATAAATTGTGTATACATAATGTCTATAAGTGGGTGTGTATGATGTTTTGATGTCAGCACTGTATACCGTATGTATGTATAAACTCTACACATTCTACTGTATGTGGGTGTATATAATGTCTACGCATTATACTGCGTGTCTACAAAATATAATCTACATGTATATGTGTTTGTGCATAATGTCAATGTATAATACTCCGTGTGTATATATTATAATATATATATAATATTATGTATATATATATATATGTATAATATATATATGTCTATATATATATCTATAGATATATATTATTATATATATATATATATATATATATATATATTATATATATGTCTATATATATGATAATTATATATATATTATATATATATATATATATATATATATATATATAAAGCAATAAAGATTCAAGTTAATTTAAATGAATTTACTTGAATATGGTACCTACTTAGATGCACCAAAAAAACTATACTGTTTTAACAATACAGTAATTGGGGTGATTATATATAGATATATATATTATGTTTACAGTTATCCCGTAGGCACTTTAAATTTCTTTAAAACATTTTGTTACATTTAAATTTCTATTTTACAAACTGAAAAAGGAGCTTAACAAAATTAACTAAATTAGCAGAGAATAATGGCTTCATATTTGTATTTCTAATTAAGATCTAAACTTAATATATGAATGCGAAAGAGAGTTGAATAACTGTAAACCTACTTTTGGGGCCACCCTGTACACACACACACACACACACACACACACACACACACACACACACACACACACCACACATAATGCCTTCACATTATTCTGCGTCCGTGTGTGTATCTTAGGTCTTCACAATATTCACAATATGCGATGTGTCTGTGTTTGCATTTTCTATGTAATATTTGACATAG
>NC_043004.1:72912757-72920257 GCF_006345805.1 Octopus sinensis | reverse complement strand
ATCAATATAAAAACTAACAGAATCGCCAAATCGATCAGCTTTAAAACCAGAAGCCTTAATTCTCATAATTATATTTCCGATAATTACATTACTTCTATAGCTACTAGTACTTCATTCTAACTTAATTTACGACTTTTCACTTGAAAAAAAAAAAAAGGAGTCCACAAGTATTAGTAATTTTCTTCTTCCATGAATGACTATGCCATTGACGGTAGCAATGGCTGGAACAATGGCGTCGGTGGCGGTGAAGAGGGTGGCGGGGGTGGATTTGTTTGGCGGAGGTGGAACAAAAAGATGGGTGGTAACTAGCGGGAGGAATCTGATCTGTTTCTTTGTGTTACGGTTTTGGGTTTTTTTTTTGGGGGGGAGGGGTGTTTTTGATGTTTTTTGTTCCACCCCCACCCCATATCACCTCGTGTACCTCCTTTCATTTGTTTCGTGTGTTTACTGGTGTTTTAAAATGTCTTCTGGATATTTTCAACTTTGCTTTCATTTTTGTTTTCTTTTTTTTTTTCTTTTAGAAATTTATTTATCACTTGATATTTTGTTAGTAGTTAGGACACTGATAGTGATGATGATGATGGTGATGTTGATGATGATGAAGATGATAAAATTGGCGGTGGTGGTCGCGATATTTCTTATACTTGACTGCACTCTAAACATTGAACTATAAACATTGAACTATAATAATAATAATAATAATAATAATAATAATAATAATAATAATAATAAATAATAATAAACCGAACTCAACTCCAGTCTGATCTATATGCTGTGAGTCAATTGGCAGACAGAAACAAAATGCAACTGAACGAGGGAAAATTTGAGCTGATGCATTTTGGAAGAAATTCCTCACTAAAACAGCCATACACTCTTCCTTCAGGGAACCGCTCACAGCCTCTAACAATATCAGAGACCTGGGTGTAATTGTTGATGACGATCTCAGTTGGAGTGCACACATCAACAAGAAGGTCGATATAGCTCGTAGGATGAGTTCCTGGATCTTAAGAACTTTCCGGTCCAGAGAACAAGGTGTCATCATACCACTTTTCTCCTCTTTGTACGGTCACACCTCGAATACTGCTGCCCACTGTGGTCTCCCCATACAAGACAAAACATCTCGAGAATTGAATCACCCCAGAGGGCACTCACTAAATGAATTGAAGGCATGGCTGCTCTTGATTATTGGGATCGCCTTAAAGCCTTGAAACTCTACTCTCTCCAGCGTCGCCGTGAGCGGTACATCATTTGTACGATGTGGAGAATATACCGCCAACTTTGCCCAAACGACCTGAACATTAGCTTCAAGGTTCATCCAAGACTGGGACCACGGGCCATACGTCCCCTGCCTATTTCAAGTCACAGCATACATGTACACTGCAACATAATTTCTTTTCCTCAACAGGCCCTGCCCTATTTAACATTGTCCCGAAAGAGATCAAAGAGGAAAAGATCCCATCAACTTTAAACGGAGTCTGGATAGATTCCTTCAAAGAATACCAGATAAGCCACCCATAATTGGATACAACTCACCCAACAAAAACTCACCTTGAATGGACCATAAACAAAACTTGACTTATACAGGATTCAAATAATCCTATCAGGTGGTGTTATTAAGTTAAACATGGCCTGGACCAATCTCTGGTCGAAACATATCTAAGTTTATCTTTTTAATAATAATAATAATAATAATATAATAATATAATAATAATAATAATAATAATAATAATAATAATGATGATAATAATAATAATATAATAATAATAATAATAATAATAATAATAATAATAATAATCCTTTCTATTATAGGCACAAGGCCTGAAATTTGGAAGAGGGAGATAGCCGATTACATCGACCCCAGTACTCAGCTGGTACTTATTTTATCAAACCCGAAAGGATGAAAGGCAAAGTCGACCTTGGCGGAATTTGAACTCAGAACATGTAGACAGACGAAATACCTATTTCTTTATTACCCACAAGGGGGTAAACACAGAGGAGACAAACAAGGACAGACATAGGTATTAAGACGATTACATCGACCCCAGTGCGTAACTGGTACTTAATTTATCGACCCCGAAAGGATGAAAGGCAAAGTCGACCTCGGCGGAATTTGAACTCAGAACGTAACAGCAGACGAAATACGGCTACGCATTTCGCCCGGCGTGCCAGTTACTGATTCTGCCAGTTAAATAGGGCAGGGCCTGTTGAGGAAAAGAAATTATGTTGCAGTGTACATGTATGCTGTGACTTGAATTAAGAATCCATTCTACTAAAGGCACAAGGCCTGAAATCTGTGGGGAGGGGACTAGTCGATCACATCGACCCCAGTGTTTCACTGATACTCAATTTATCGACCCTGAAAGAATGGAAGGCAAAGCCGACGTCGGCGGAATTTGAACTCCGAATGTAAAGATAGACAAAATAGCAGTATTTTCACCCGCAATATAAACAATAATAAAGTTCTATATTTAGGAGATGAGGTATTATGAACATTATTTACATTATTTACATTAGACGGATATTTGTCTTCGTCGGGCATTAAGAGCGCGGGCTACTAACCCCAAGATTCCAAGTTCGATTCCAAGCAATAATAATGATAATAATAATAATAATAATAATAATAATAATAATAATGATGATGATGATGATGATGATGATGATGATGATGATGACAATAATAATAATAATAATAATAATAATAATAATAATAATAATAATAATAAAACAACAACATCGAAAAAAACCTTAGGAATGTGAACCCAGTTTTGAAATTCCTCCAAGACACCTGATGAAGACTGGAGGGTATACCAGCCGAAATGTTGTGTTAACAACAACCAAGATGAGGACAAATATCCGCCTAATGTAAATAATGTAAATAATAAAGTTATCGTAAACCTTGGTAGAGTTGGACTATGGTCAAAGGCATTCCACATTTGACCATTCCATCTTTACATTTATATCTCGGATTATATTACCGAATGAATCCTTTACGTTTTAAGATTACGTACATTTAATTGGGGGGCAATTCTCACTTGCTGGATTGCTTGTTGACTAATATAGCAATGATGGTGATGACGTTGATGAGGTTTGTTGGCATTGATATAATGCCATAAATATTTAGGAGTGGAATATTGTTAACTGATCACCGAATATAACTGGTACTCAATAACCCGAAATGAAATAATGAGTAATAACAGCGGCAGCAGCAGCAGCAGCAGTAGTAGCAGACGTACAATTAATAAATGAAGAAAGGAAATAGAAACGAGAGAACAGTAAGAAAGAAAATTAGAAAGGCAAAACGGGAAGGCGAAGAAGAAGAAGAAGAAAAGAAGAAGGAGAAGAGAAGGAGGAGAAGAAGAAGTAGAAGAGAAGAGAAGAAGAAGAGAAGAGAAAAGAAGAAGAAGAAGGAGAAGGAGAAGAAAGAAGAGAAGGAAAGAAGAAGAAGAAGAAGGAGAAGGAGAACAAGAAGAAGAAGAAGAAGAAGAAGAGAAGGAGAAGAAGAGGAGAAGGAGAAGAAGAAGAAAATGAAGAAGGAGAAGAAGAAGAAGAAGGAGAAAAAGAAAAATGAAGAAGGAGAAGGAGAAGAAGAAAGAAGAGAAGGAGAGAAGAAGAAGAAGAAGGAAGGAGAAGGAAAGGAGAAGAAGGAGAAGAAGAAGAAAAGGAGAAGGAGAAGGAGAAGAAGAAAAAGAAGGAAAGGAGAAGAAGAAGAAAGAAGGAGAAGAAGAAGAGAAGGAGAAGGAGAGAAGAAGAAAAGAAGAAGGAGAAGGAGAAGAAGAAGAAGAAGAAGGAGAAGGGAAGAAGAAGAAGAAGGAAAGGAGAAGAAGAAAAGAAGGAGAAGGAAAGGAGAAGAAGAAGGAAAGAGAAGAAGAAGGGAAAGGAGAACGG
Organism: Octopus sinensis; assembly: GCF_006345805.1. NCBI lineage: Eukaryota > Metazoa > Mollusca > Cephalopoda > Octopoda > Octopodidae > Octopus > Octopus sinensis. Next base: position 72,916,372 of record NC_043004.1, on the reverse strand, counting down.
AAAGGAGGAAGAAGAAGAAGAGAAGAAGAGAAGGAAGAAAAGAAGAGAAGAAGAGAAGAAAAGGAGAAGAAGAAGGAGAAGAGAAGGAGAAGAAGAGAAGAAGAAGAAGAAGGAGAAGGAGAAGAAGAAGAAGAGAAGAAAAGAAGAAGAAGAGAAGAAGAAGGGGAAGAAGAATAAGAAGGAGAAGGAAGGAGAAGGAAGAAGAAAGGAAGAAGGAGAGGGAAGAAGAAAAAGAAGATGAAGAAGGAGAAGAAGAAAAAGAAGAAGGAGAAGAGAAGAAAAAGAAGAAGAAAAAGGAGGGAAGGAGAGAAGATGAGAAGAAGAAGAAGAAGAAGAAGAAGAAAAAGAAGGAGAAGGAGAAGAAGAAGAAGAAGAAGAAGAAGAAGAAGAAGAAGGAGAAAGGGGAGAGAGAAGAGAAGAAGAAGAGGAGAGGAAAAAGAAGAAGAAGAAGAAGAAGAAGAAGAAGAAGATGATGATGATGATGATGATGATGATGATGATAAAGAAGAAGATTATGGAAAAAGAAAAGGCTACGGAAAAAGATTATGAACGAAAATTTTGGAAAACAAGAAAGATGCTTTCTGTTGTAGGCACATGGCCAGGAATTTTAAGAAGAGGGATTAGTTGATGCCGTCGACCCCGGAACTTGATAAATACGTTATTTTATTGATTCCAAAAGAGATGAAAAAGCAAAGTTGACTTCAGTGGAATTTGAGGACAGACGAAAAATTTTGGAAGAAAAAAAGTTGTAAAGTATTTTCTCCGAGACGTAAACGATCCTACCCAGTTTGCCGCCTTTAAGAAAACAGCGATAATTCCTTCAACGTTTTGGAACAAGGCCAGCAGCTTTTGAGTCAATCGCATCGACCCCCAGCTACTTTATTTCATGGACTCTGAAAGGACGGAAGATAAAGTTGACCCCCGGGGGAATTTGAACTCAGAACGTAAAGAGCCGGAGAACCAGTAGAAATTTCGCTATCCATATTGTCCGGAATGCTAATAGTTCTGTCAGCTCAAAAAAAAAAGCAACAAAAAACAAAAAAAGAAAAGCAAAAGTAGAAACGATACATTAAAATTTGGTACTTATTCTATCGGGTATTTTGCCGAACCGCTAAGTTATGAGGACGTAAACAAACTAATGCTATTTGTTAAACTGTAGTGGTGGTGGCGTAAAGACAGACGAAATGCCGCTAAGCATTTTGCTTTACGTGCTAATGATTCTGCTAGCTCGCCGCCTTAATAATAATAATAATAATAATAATAATAATGATAATAATAATAATAACAGTCCTTTCTACTGAAGGCACAAGACCATGAAATTTTGTGGGAGAAGGGTAGTCGATTACATCAACCCCAGTGTTTCACTGGTACTTGATTTATCGTCCCCCGAAAGAATCTTTTCTACTCTAGGCACAAGGCCCGAAATTTTGGGGAGGCCAGTCGATTAGATCGACCCCAGTACGCAACTGGTACTTAATTTATCGGCCCCGAAAGGATGAAAGGCAAAGTCGACCTCAGCAGAATTTGAACTCAGCACGTAAAGACGGACGAAATGATGTTAAGCATTTTACCCGGCGTGCTAACGATTCTGCCAGCTTCCTAGATCTGTGATATTGATACCATTAATGTTACTCTTTGATTCTTTGTAAGTTAACTCCTATAGGAGAGACCTAAGCTGAGTGGGAATTCCAAAGAGCTGAATTCCAAAGAGTAGGAAATAAAGAGAGACTTGGACGTAGATAATAGGTAATGAGGTGCCTGGTGGGGGTTGAATAAAACAAGGGTGATAGTAGGATGAGAAATAAGCGGGTCAAGAACTGAAAAAAGAAGGAAAAAAAAAAGAAAAAGCTGGCACTTCGTCGGTTGCGACGACGAATGTTATAGTTGATCCAATCAACGGAACAAACTGCTCGTGAAATTAACGTGCAAGTGGCTGAGTACACCACTTACAAACGTACCCTTAATGAAGTTCTCAGGGAGATTCAGTATCACACAAAATGTGACGAGGCCGGCCCTTTGAGTTACAGGTTCTACTCAGTTTTGACAGCTGAGTGGAGTGGAACAAAACTAAATACAGCGTCTTGCTCTAGGGGACAATGCACTGGCAGGAATCGAATTCACGACCTTTCGATCGTGAGGTGAATACCCCTGACCACTTTGCAACGCGTCTTCTCCGGGTCAAGAACTCTTCAATGAAGAAGGCATGTACCTGGTCAACTCTGAAGAATAGAGGCCATGATAGCAACGGCAGAAAGGGGCAGAGTGAGAGAGAGGGAGAAAGAAAGAGAGAGAGAGAAAGAGAAAGGGAGGGAGATAAGGAGGGAAAGAGAAAGAGGGAGAGAGAGGGGGGGAGAGAGGGGGAGAACTGAAATAACGCAATCGTGACTAAGAATGGTAATTTCTGAATGCATTTTCTCTTTCTTTCTTTCTTTCTTTCTTTCTTTTCTTTCTTTTCTTTCTTCATTCTTTTTCTTTCTTTCTTTCTTTCTTCTTTCCTTCCTTCCTTCCTTCCTTCTTCCTCCTTCCTTTCTTCCTTCCTTTCTTTCTTTCTTCCAATCCTATTATAATCATTCCTCCACCTGTGAAATAAACTAGTGATTTGACCGAAAAAACAAAAACAGACAGAAAAAAGACGCGATTGTCACGGCTGGAATATCTTTAATCATACGCCTAGTCGTTGGTGTCGATCTGCAGCTACAACAACAACAGCAATATCAACAGCCACAACAACAGCAATAAGGAGAAGACACCTCGATATCTCTCATCAGTCAACGTTATTCCTCTTGAGTTGCTGTTGTTGTTATTGTTGTTATTGTTGTTGTTGTTATTGTTGTTATTGTTGTTGTTGTTGCTGCTGCTGCTGGTGTTATTGTTGTTGTTTGTTGCCGCTATTGTTTTATAATTGCAACTTTTCATTCTTTTGATATTGCTCTTATTGTTTATTATATTGTTGTTGTTGGTACTAATGTTGTTGTAGTTGTTATTGTTTCTGCGGTTATAGTTGTTGATTTAAATACCTTGGCCTTAAAAAAGGAAAAAAAAAAGAGATGTGTGGCGCTAAGAAGAATTATTGCCACAGGGCCCTATCAGTTTCACCATTCACTGATATCACACACCGCACCGCAACACAACACGCCACACCGTACCCCTCATTTCTCACACCCACCACAACTCATACACTACACAGCGTCAACCACTGCCATTACCAACTACACGCACGTAATCATTATTACAATAAGCCCCGTCTTCCACCCGCACCATCACTATTCTCCAACCGCGCATACACCAGGACATACCACAGACACAATTCTAAACACCACAACACCCCTCACACATGTTTTCGTTTCGTACGCCCCCCCCCCACCGCCACCGCCGCCAGTCAACCATTGTGGACACACCCACAAACCATTAGACCAGACATCTTCCTATCAGCAGAGATATCTTTTCCCTTATCCTATCTCTGAACTGAACCCCTCGCCGTTACCTGCGGCACCACTGCCGCCCCTCGCTGCGCAGACCCAATGCACCTTCACCCCGGACAACGTCACCAACCAGCAACCACCACCACCACCATCACCACCACCACCACCACCACCACCACCACCACCACCACCA
>NC_043004.1:72902757-72907757 GCF_006345805.1 Octopus sinensis | reverse complement strand
AAATATATTATATATATATATATATATTATATATATATATATGTATATATTCCAACATCACATCAAAATACAGGTCCAGAACTGCAACAGCTTGGGTTTCAGGGACCACAGCTCTTTAACATCCTCCCTAATGCCTGAGAGACTTACATGGTGTGATGTGGGTTTCTTTAAAAACTAAACTGGATCTTTCTTGTCGGGGGTCCCATATGAACCTACCTCACGACAGGAGACACAGATGCGGGCAGCGACATCGAACTCCCTTGTTTATATTATTTTAAAATATTATATTTATCTTGGCGAGGTTTGAAACCTCGCCAAGATAACTATTTAAATCACCTGATGAATGACTGTAACTAGAAAATTTAAAGAAATTAACAGCCATGAAACGATCGTAGTGATATATTAATTATATTTTTTAAATAATTTTGTTATATTTTTAAATAATATAAATTAAAATAATCTTATGTATTGGGTTAAGTTTTTATTGTATGATTGCCTAATAGTGGTTTTGTCTCTAATTTAAATATAAATAATATTTTACTATAAAATTGGATTCAATCTAAATCTGATTTGCCCTGGAGTTGGATTTTTCCCTAATTATTTATTATATATATATATTATATATATATATTATATATATATATATATACATACAATAAACAGACCCATAATATATATATTATATATACAAATACATATATATAATGAATATATATATATAATGTATATAATATATATATATATATATATATGTGTGTGTGTGTGTGTGTGTGTTCGGCAAAAAGGAACGATTAGAATAAGTACTAGGCTTACAAAGAATAAGTCCTGGGGTCGATTTGCTCGACTAAAGACGGTGCTCTAGCATGGCCGCAGTCAAACGACTGAAACAATAAAAGATTAAATGAATAAAAGAATGTACAACATATATATTAGATTATATATATATATTATATATATATATATATGATAGGATATTAAATATATGATAGATATATATATTATAATATATATTATAGGTCTCCCCAGAATCCTTAATATATTACATACATGTATGTACACACACACATATATGTATAAGATATATATATATATTATATATATATATATATATTATATATAATATATATTATATATATAATATAATATCTTTATACATATATATCTTTTACATATATGTGTGTGTGTACGTACATGTATGTATAATTCTGGGGAGAATCGGGCACTCAAATGAAAGCAGCACCTAAAAGTCGGATAAATACCCCGGGTACTGACGTACATCCAGTAAAATGTTCAGTATTCAATGGCTAGGTGCTGGTCCAAAGGGCACGTTGTGTTGATCACCCGGAGTTTGGTATACTCTAGGATGTCCGATGGTTCGTGAATCCCTTTGTATTATAAGCATCATTACAGCTATTTCTGACGCATTTTTAATAGATGGCTGCGTACATTACATCTTTGCAAAAAAACCGTATTCATCAGATAATTTCAAAACAATTGAAGAACACTCCGAAGCTGACCATGACTGGGCCTCAGTCATGGTCAGCCTCGGGTGGCTGATAGGCTGATAGGCGTTCATGGAGTGTTCTTTCATTGTTTTAAAATTACATGTACCATCTGATGAATACGTTTTTTTTACTATGACGTAATGTATTCGTTCAATAAATAAAAACGCGTAAGAAACAACAGTCATGAACTGACATTTATCCATCGATTCTTATTTATTCATTTGTACACACATACATACACATGCATACATACATACATACATACATACATACATACATACATACATACCATACACACACATGCATACATACATACATACAACATACTACATACATACTAACTACGAAAACATACATACATACATATGTGTGTGTGTATAATATAGATGTATTAAATATAGGGAGAGAAAGAGAGAGAGTTAGAAATAGAGCAATAATTAACATTGAGAAGTGGATCGTTGGTGTTTAAAAGTCATTATATAAATGAATTGGAACATTTACAGCTGGTTCTGTTTATCAAATTGGAGATGCATCCATACATACATACATACATATATACATATATTATATATATAATATATATTGATATATATATATGGATATAGAGATATACAATCTATATACATTATTATATACATAACATATATATATATATACATACATACACCACACGCATAGATATATATAATATAATATATATATATAGAATATATATATAATATATACTTACATAATATATAGACCTACACAACACGCATATATATAGCTTAGATTATATATATATATCTATAGATATATATATATAGGAATATATACATACATATATATATATATACATACACACGCCCGCAATATATATATAGATATATATATAGATATATAATCTATACAATATGTTACATTACTCGGTAGTCAAGATAAAACTCTGAGTTTCAGATGCGAAGTGGAATCCACAACACCATCTCTTCGGTTATCTGGGCTATTGAAAACGTTATGAAAAAATACCGTGAAAAAAGAAGGGAAATTACTCTGTTATAACTCTTCTTTGCCTGCGTACTATACATCGCTCGCATTTTTCGTCATAAAAAATTATATAAAAATACATAAAAATATATAAAAATATATAAAAATATATAAAATCTTCTTGGGAAATAACACAGAAAGCATGTTCTATCCGTTCTTTAGGGGACCAAAACGTAACAGAAATTTAGTCACATGTGGGCATGATCGAAAAGCTCTGTCCTTGTATTTAGACATGTGGTAGGGTCTAAGCTGCTTTTCCAGATAAGCCATCTCTCCATGTCGCATAGACCCTACCAAAGTATAGACCCTACCACATGCATAGACCCTACCGTATAGACCCACCACATGTACCACAGCTTAGACCCTACACATGTCTAAATACAAGGACAGAGCTTTTCGGATATGCCCACATGTGACTAAATTTCTGTACGTTTTTGGTCCCCTAAAGAAAACAGATAGAACATGCTTTCGTGTTATGTCCCAAGAAGATTTATATTATTTTATATATTTTTATATATTTTATGTATTTTTATATAATTGTTATGACGAAAAATGCGAGCGATGTATAAGTACGCAGGCAAAGCAGAGTTATAACAGAGTAATTTCCCCTTCTTTTTTCACGGTATTTTCATAACGTTTTCAAATAGCCAGATAAACCGAAGAGATGGTGTTGTGGATTTCCACTTCGGCATCTGAAACTCAGAGTTTTATCTTGACTACCGAGTAATGTAACATATTGTATAGATAAATTTCCTCTATTTACACAATATTGAGGTCTCTTTCTTTCTTTTGTTATCTACCGTTTTATCAATATATATATATATATATAATATATATATATATATATATATATATATATATATATATATATATATATACATACATATATATATATATATATACACACATATCTATAAACATATACATATCCGATGGCCGGATAACTGAACAGATGGCGGCGGGATTTCCATCCTGACATCCGAAACTCGGAGTTTTTATCATGGCTATTGAATAATTGTCACTTATTATATTTACAGATATGTATATATATATATGTGTATATATACATACACATACATATATATATATATATATATATATATATAATATATATATATATATATATATATATATACATACTATATATATACATTCACACTTACACACACACACATGCATACGTACACTCACCTCACACACATGCGCACACATAAACTCAGTATGGCGGATCAACTTATTTAAAACAGCGTAAACATTACAAAGAGTGGAATTCTCTCCAGAAGTATATTGATAGGATTGGTTTCAATGGGACTTCTAGTTTCGCCTTTAACGACTCATGGAACCAATAGGAAAAGTCACGAAATTTGGGACTTCAAATTGCAACCAAACCAAATACTATGTATATGTATACAAAACATACATACACTAACATACATACCAATACATACATAAAACAACATATATATATATATTATATATATATATATATATATATTATATATATATATATATATATATATATAGCATATGTATGAATGAATTTATATGTGCGTGTGTTGTGCACGCGCACGCGCATGCATGTACAAAATTAAATCGTCGCAATAAACACTGAAATGTGAACAGCTGACGTCACAGATGGGACCGATTAAAATATGAGTTAAACATTTGAATATAGTGGAAACAATGTGTTGTGTATTTTATAAGACATTGGTTCCAAATTTTGGAACAACGTTTGGGGAGTGGGTTAGTCGATTATATCGACTCCAGCATTCAACTGGTACATATATCGGCTCCGAAAGGATGAAAGGCAAAGTCGGCCTCGGAGGAATTCGAACTAAAAAAGCAGACGAAATGCCGCGAAGCATCTTTTAGTGCTCGGCGTGCTAACGATTCTGCCAGCTCACCACCATCTTGCCTATTTATAGATATTAAAATAACTGTTTGAAGCGACAAACTTTTAGATCTGAAAATGTTGTTGCCGATGTTTTTGATCATCATCATCATCATCATCATCGTCATCATCGTCGTCATCATCATCATCATCATCATCATCATCATCATCATCATCATCATCGTCATCATCGTCGTCATCATCATCATCATCATCATCATCATCATCGTCATCATCATCATCATCATCATCATCATCATCATCATCGTCGTCATCATCATCGTCATCATCATCATCATCTCTTTCTTCTATGTTCTGGTTTTTGCAATTTGGGATTTCCTAACTGATTCTAAACGCAGAAAATTTCTATTTTTGTGTGTGTACTACTATAGAACAAAGGTATATTTACATTAATTGTTTAATATTTTTGCCCCTTTGGGGCGAGAAGACACGTTAATAAAGCATTTTGGGTCCGACATGTAATTTCATCGTATTTTAGCAAGATGATGATAAAACAAGTCGCGGTAGACACACTAAAATATATCTCCGCAAACACCAAACAATGAAAAATATAAGATGAA
>NC_043004.1:72758470-72902657 GCF_006345805.1 Octopus sinensis | reverse complement strand
GTGGTGTTGAATGATGAGTTGTTGCGCGGGTTGGAATGGCAGAGCAGCGATACGTAACAATTTGTTGGTTGAGTGCGAAAGGACATTTTTTACGGTGTGAGCCTTCTCGATGCGCAGTGTCAGTTTTGCGTGCTTTAAAGGTCCAAACCGAGCAGGGGATGAGACGCTGTGGAAAGGGTGATCTTGGAACACCACCACTTCTCCACCACACCACTACCACCGCAACCACCGCAACCACAGTGGCCACCACTACCATGATACTAAATACAAAATGAAGTGTTGCTTCTGTTATTTCTTCTGGGACGTAACTGTCTTTTATCATGAGACAATCAGATTAACACTAAAGTGTGTGTGTGTGTGTGTGTGTGTGTGTGAGAGAGAGAGAGAGAGAGAGAGAGAGAGAAAGAATCTAAGTGTATCAATATATGAGCACGTGCACAATTATTATTATTTGTTTCTTTTTTGTTTTTTTTTTGTTTTTACTTGTTTCTTGTTCTTTTATTATTTTCGTTTGATTTGTACAGTTTTTTTTTTTTCTGTTTTCGTTTCTGCAGAAAGGGGGTGGGGACAACGATCAACTTTTTTTTTCCATCTTTTTTGCCCCCCCCCCTCCCCACTACCATTCCGCTCACCAGTGCCACCACCAACATCCCCATTGTACCATTTGACACAATCCAGAGAATACTGAAGGAGCCAGCGCTGTGGTGCAATATCTGTCAATTCTCTACGAATACATACATACATACACACCACAGACATATATATATATATATATATATATATATATATATATATATATATATATACATACATACATTTATTTATATATATATACACATTACATATACACAGCAGCGTATGTACAATTGTACAAAAACACACACACACAGACATATATATATATATATATTATATATACATACATACATTTATTTATATATATAACACATTACATATATACACAGCACGTATGTACAATTGTACAAAAACACACACACACACATTTATATATAATATATATATATATATATATATATATATATTATATTATATACATTTATGTACATACGTACATATGTGTGTGCGTATGCTTTGTGTCTAGATATATATATATATATATATATATATACATACATTAATGTACATACGTATGTATGTGTGTGTGTGTGTGTGTGTTGTGTGTGTGTAGAATGTATATGGTGAACTCCATTTAACTGACTTGAGGGAGGGAAGAGACTCCCACAAAACTACCACCACAACGAATACAAACAACATCGAACCACTGTCATCACAACTGGTACCCGCCACCCTGACCAGCCTCAACCTACCTCGATATCATCACCACCACAACCGCCGCTACCACAACCACCCCGGCATCAACGTTTATTTTATCGCCACCACTTTGCTGCAACCGTCACTGCAACACCACGGCACCACTGCACTAGCCACCGTGGCACAGTCCGATGCAGCGCCCTTCACTTACTTTCCTGGCTGACACCAAGCAATATTTCATTACTATTTATAGTAGTAATACTATTCACAAAACCTCCAGCAACACCAGTCCACCCAAACCCCGACCACCGCAAGTCCCCACCCCACCCACAACCACCAACAACTGTAGCCACAGCATCACCACCACCACCACCACCATTACAAGCTGCCAACTGCACAATCGTGTTTTGTTTTTAAGGAAATGGGGATTGGAATTTATCAACGGAATAATAATTTATGAAATAGATGGTGGAGGGGGGGGGGGCAATAGAGAGGAGGTGCAAGTATCTTGTATTTTATGGCTTCCTGAAGGGATCATATACTTGTACATAGTGGCTGTCGTTGTTGTTGTTATTAAATGCTAGTGGAAACCGAGGGTCAAGCACATTCCGTCTTTGGTCATAACCTTCGAAAGGTGGGTTATAACGATTACATGTCTAGTATTTTTTTTTAATCTCGTACTTATTCTGTCGGTGTTTTAAGCCGAACCGCTATGTTACAGGGACGTAAACAAACCAACACCGGTTGTCAAGCGGTGATCCCAAATACAGAGACACCCCCAACACACACACACACACTCATACATATACGACAGGCTTGCCACAGTTTCCATCTACCAAATCCACATACAAGGTATTGACCATTCCGATTCCGAGGATATGGTAGAAGAAACTTGCCCAAGGCGTCATGTGTGAATGAGACCGAAATCACGTGCGTGCAAAGCGAGACTCTTATAGAACATGGCCATAGCAAAATTTTCTCCGAGTTTTAATGAAAACATTCCTCTCTCTCTCTCTCCCCCTCTCTCTTGAATAATTCGTATTATAAGATTTCTCATAAAAAAACTGTATAAAAGCTCTCTTGTACAACAATATATATTTTGGGACGAACGCTGTGAGCAGTTCCAAAGAATGCAGTCTCACTACTACTCAACAGTCACTATTTTGTAAATAGTACGTGAGTAAGGTCTTCATACTCTACTAAAAGTATAATTTATTGTGTTATCTTTGCGGCATTTCGTCCGTCTTTACGCCTTAGCGGCATTTCGCAATCTTTACTCTCTGGATTTAAATTCCACTGAGGTCGACTTTGTCTTTCATCATTTCGAGGTCGATACATTAAGTACCGACTGAGTAATGGACTAGGTGTAATCGATTACCCCCCTCCGCCGAAATTTATGGTTTTGTGCCAAAAGTTGAAACCATTGTTTACTGTGTAAGCATAAAAAAAAAATTCAGCGTCCAAGTCACAAATTCGATTAAGTTCAAATAATTTCAAAAGTCACATATTCTCAGCATTTTCATTCTATATAACCAATTTAGAATCAATGCCACAATTCTGTTAAATTACATATGAAGTTTCAAAAATTGAACTATAAACTTTGAATTCCTCCCAAACATAAATTATATATTTGCAATTTATTATTAAAATAGTTTATCAACTATTTCTGAAGAGTGAAAAGAAGAAACTGCGGTAAAATTAGTAATCCTGAAGTTTTCGGTTTTATAATTGACTGGTTCTATTGCTCTACCTTAAATATTGAATATTGAGTACGGTGTGTGTGTGTGTGTGTGTGTGTGTGTGTGTGTGTGTGTGTGTGTGTGTGTGTGTGTGTGGATGCATGCACTTATGTATATATACGTATAATTGTGTATTTGTATATATCTGTATATATGCGTGTAAAACTATGTGCGCTTCTTTCTTTCTCCCCCGCCCCCTCTTTCCTCATCTTTCTCACTTTCCAATCCTATATATATATATATATATATATATATATATACATATACATACACACACACACGATACAAACGCAAACACACATATAACACACATTATATACATTATATATATATTACATATATATATATATATGTACATATTACATATATAAAATATATATTTTCATACTTCGGAGTTATATATATATATATATATTACATATATATATATATATATATATATATATATATATATATATATATATGTGTGTGTGTGTGTGTGTGTGTGTGTGTGTGTATAACACACACACATACATACACACCCACACACAAAACACTCTGAAGTATGGTGTATGCGTTTCCCATGTTGAATATCCACCACGACTGCTGAAATCGTTTTAAATCATTCAAGTGGAAGAGATACGACCTGTCAGAGTAATGTTTCAATAGCAACACCCGTCACCGTGAAAGAATATACTGTCAGAGTATGTTGTGTATGTTGTGTGTATGTTGTGTGCATACTATACGCAGTAAAGTGAACATAGACTTCATATACTTAACTTCACAATATGTGCACGTACTTTCATATATGTATATATATATATATATATATATATATATATTATATAATTAGGGCTTAGTAAAATAAATTACTTTGCCACATACTGAACTTAGTAGAAATAGCAGCCAAAAAAATTTTTTTCTTAGCATTTCTACTACTTAAAGAAAATTTCTCTCAGATAATGTTTACTCCAGACAGCTCACGAAGGTTTGGGGGTAAATACAGAAAAATATCACAAGTACATAGATCGTTTGAGTACGTCAACGTTAGCCTCAATTGTTGATATATATATATATATATATATATATATATATATTGTGCAACAAATGCCAGCATGTAAAAAGGGACGTTAAATGATGATGATGATGATGATGATGATGGTGGTGATGGTCGTCGTCATCGTCGTTGTCGCGGTGACGACAAGTGTGTTGTTTGTACAAGTGTGTGTATGTGCGTGTGTGTATCTCTATGTATGGATGGATGGATGGATGGATGTGTGTATGTATGTATAGACAAGCAAGAATACCATCACCATCATCATGAACAACAATAACAGCAACTGCAAATAAACATCGAGCCTATACTAGGTAATCTATGTCGTAGCTTGACTTGCTAGAAATAGCAGTCAACATTTCTTCACTTCATAACCCGCCAGTCAATAAAGGACACATCGGTGAATATTATCTAGAAATACAAACAAATATGGATTATTAAGGCTCGGATGGTCGTAGCTGAAATTCTTTCGATAATAAGATTTGCTTAATCAGACTTGACTTGGGATTAATTCACCAGGACCCTCTATATTAGCTATAGGAAAACTGCGGCCCGCGATACACGATTCGAGCTAACACGGGTTAAACAACAACGCTCCACCATCACCAACGACAAAATGCGCAACAGCAACACGAACACCTTGACAACGAGAGCGCTTCAATGTGGTCACATGTCATGTAGAAAATAGCAGCCACATCTTTGAAATTGCACTCCATTGTCTTTTAAAAGATTACATTATAGTCGCAGGAGTGGCTGTGTGGTAAGTGGCTTGCTTACCAACCATATGGTTCCGGGTTCAGTCCTACTGGGCAAGTGTCTTCCACTATAGCCCCGGGCCGGCCAAAGCCTTGAGAGTGGATTTGGTAGACGGAAATTGAAAGAAGCTCGTCGTATATATTTATATGTATGTGTGTGTGTGTGTGTGTGTGTGTTTGTCCCCCCAACATCGTCCCCGAAACATAGCTGTTCGGCAAAAGAGACCGATAGAATAAGTACTAAGCTTACAAAGAATGTCCTGGGGTCGATTTGCTCGACTAAAGGCGGTGCTCCAGCATGGCCACAGTTAAATGACTGGAACAAGTAAAAGAGAGTAAAAGAGAGTAAAAGAGAGTACAAGGCCAAACACCGAGATGCAAGAAACACAGATGTGCCAAATGACAGGATGTTTCGCATTTGGATTAGATCTGCCCAGTCTGCACTGACCTTCGCTGAGCATCATCATCATCATCGTCATCATCACTGTCATCGTCGTAATAATAATCATCATCGTCATCCTCGTCGTCATCACTGTCATCGTCGTAATAATAATCATCATCGTCATCCTCGTCGTCATCATTATCATCGTCGTCGTCATCACCATCATCATCACTGTCATCGTCGTAATAATCATTGTCATCGTCGTCGACGTCATCCTCATCATCATCGTAATCATCGTCATCATCACCATCATCGTCGTCGTCGTCATCATTATCGACGTCATCGTAATATCATCATCGTCGTCGTCGTCGTCGTCGTCACCGTCATCATCACCGTCATCATCATCGTCATCATCGTCATCATCGTCAGCAGCATCACCACCACCAACAACAAGCTCAGTATCCATATCCGGGATGCTACGAATTCAGTCAAACAGCGAAAGTATTATTCCAACCAATGAGGAAAGAAAATTGCTTCTTTCGTATATTTTGCAACAATGCACTTTCTGGCAGCAGAGTTGCACATCTGTGTTTCTTGCGTCAGTACTGTGTGTTCACTTGAAAAATAATCTCTTGGTTTACATATGTCAACAGGTACGTGTGTGCATGTATGTACATGTGCGTGTGTGTATGTGTGTGTGGAGAGGGTGTATAGTGGTTTGCTATTTAAATGCAATGCTCGTGTGTTCATGCACACACTTTTGTATAAATGGCCGCAGGCATGGCTGTGTGGTTAAGGAGCTGGCTTTGCAATCCTGTGGCTTCAGGTTCAGTCCCACTGCACGGTACCTTAGGCAGATGTCTTCCATTGTAGCCCCGGGTCGACATATGCCTTGTCAGTGAATTTGATAGGCAGAAATTGTGTGGAATCCTGTCGTGAATGCATTTATATATGGGGGGGGGGGTGGTATGTGTGTGTATGTTATAATCGTCATTGTCATCGTCATCATCATCATCATCAATATCATTTTCGTAATCATCAGCTTGACAGCCGGTGTTGGTTTGTTTATGTTCCCCGTATCATAACAGTTCGGCAAATGACACCGATAGAATAAGTATTCTTTTATTTGTTTCAGTCATTTGACTGCGACCATAATGGAGCGCCTTTAGACGAACAAATCGACCCCAGGACCTATTGTTTGTAATCCTAGTATTTATTCTATCGGTCTCTTTTGCCGAACCGCTAACAGAATTTCAGAAAAAAAAAATAAGTGCTGAGGTAGATGTATTCGACCACACCCGTCAAGGTGGGGGCACCAGCAAGGCCGCAACCCGATTATCAAAACGAGTAAAAGATATACACACACACACACACACAAACACACAAACACATGAATATGCAGAATACATACATACAAACGTACACACACGCATACATATATATATGCATACACACACACACATACATACATACATACATACACACACACACACACACACACACACACACACATGCGCACAAGCAAACAAACAGAACGCAGCTCTGATAACGGACAGAGTCAACGACTTTTGAAAAGGTTGCAAGACGCAACGAAAATTTCAGAAAAAATAAATGAGTGGAAATCAAACCGGTGAGTGTGTAAAATAAGGCACTAAAAGAGAATGACTCTCCCCAGACACAAGTGTGTGTGTGTGTGTGTGTGGTGTGTGTGTGTGTGTGTGTGTGTGTGTGTGTGTGTGTGTGTGTGTGTGTGTGTGAAGGTGCATAGCTTAGTGGTTAAGGAGTTCGGCTCACGATCGTAAGGTCGTGAGTTCAATTCCCGGTGATACGTTGTGTCCTTGAGCAAGACACTTTATTTTGCGTTGCTCCAATCCACTCAGCTGGCAAAAATGAGTAGTACCCTGTATTTGAAAGGGCCAGGTACAACTTCTGTGTTACGCTGAATCCCACCACACATCCCCGAGAACTACGTTATGGGGTACACGTGCCTATGGAGTTCTCACTCACTTGCACGTTGATTTCGCGAACAGGCTGTTCCGATGATAGGATCAACTGGAACCGTCTTCGTCGCAACCGACGGAATGCCAGAGTTATGTATATACAGGCAGAATGTAACCGACTTATGTTCCAATCTTTAGATTTTCTCTGGGTATATTGAGTGGTTGATCATTCTTTTCCATATTTGTAATCTTTTCAGTGAAATCCTTATGTTTTAAAACATCATCATAAGATACTGGAGTACTGGATGGTTTCCGTGTTGAAGCTCCTAGGAGCTTGTTCACAGTTCCTTTTCCACTAGTACAACACTTCGACAGTTGTAGCTAATAGTAACAGACAGGATCAAATTTTGCTGTGCATCAAGTCTGTTCTTGAAGGCACTGACTGATGGAGCTGCGTCCACACTGTTTGGCAGACTGTTCCAGGTGGCGGTCACACACTGTACGAAAAAGCAGCTTCTAATATTGAGCCTGCAGTATGATCTTTCCAATTTCAGGCTGTGTCCTCTCATACTCCTGCCTTGGAAGTAGTTGAATTGGGGGCGGTTGGTCAGGTACAGGCTTTGCGTATACTTATACATGTTGATCATATCCCCCCGAGACGGCGATGTTCGAGACTAGGCAGGTTTAGTGCAGCCAAGCGCTCAGGGTATGGCTTTTCTTTCAAGGATGCAATGAATTTGGTGGTTTCATTGGAGATGAGGCAGGAGATAGGTACGGATATATTTTCAACAATGCTACTAACAAATTTTCTGGGTGGTTGGATAATTTATTAAGGTAATACAGTGACATATTTGGTTTTCTGGCAAGTGAAAATGGTGAGTTGTTTAGGTTGAGGGTAACATCAACATAGTGGACTATCTTCAGATTAGATTTAACTAATCTCTAAGTCAAATTCCTTGAGAGGATTGCGGATTTCTTTGCGAAATATTTCTGGATGGGGTGGAATTAATGTTCAGAATTATTAACATGTGTGAATGTGTGTCTAGCTTTCTGTACCTTGTATCTTTTGTTTCAGTCATCTCTCTCTCCCTTTGTCTCTTCACACACACACAGACACACATACATACATACATATAACACATACATACACACATGCATACATATATATATATATATATATATATATATATATATATATATATATATGGATTATATATATTACATGTGTGTACATAGTCACATACACATACATACGAGAGAGAGAGAGAGAGGGAGAGAGAGAGAGAGAGAGAGAGAGAGAGAGAGAGAGAGAGAGAAGAAAGAGACAGATATGGTTTGTCCAAAAAGAATTAAACCTTTTAAAAGCAAATTGTTTGCTTTGCTTACAATTTTATCAGATTCGTCTCCTTCAAAGCACTTTTCTCCAACATCGTTTCACCGCTCCCAATGTTTTCTCCAGTTTTAGGACACACTGGGAAATACATTTTCAGGGGTAGTGTGTACTTCTCGCAGGGGATTCTCTTTGATCTCTTCTCATAACTGTAACGTGTGACATTTCAGAGTGGATTTCAACTTTGGGAACAAAAATGTCCGTATCGGACAATCCTGGAAAGTAGGACGACGCTTCAAGTCACCCAAGTAAAGCTTTTTATCGATCGTCTGAGTTCGTAGAAAAAAATCTTGATGAACAACTTTTCTAATCAGAAAAGATGGTCGTTAGATCATTATCGCCTTCATATTTAAGAGACCCTCCATTTTTTTCTTTTTCCTTTTAATTTTTGCCGCAGCGATAATGATCCAACCCACTGCGGCAACTGCCATTTTGTTTTTAAAGTTAGTAACCCTTACAAGCACATTTCATCTGTTACGACACTTTTTTTACTTCCAGAAAATGTTCATCACCGTTCAGACAATCGAGTAAAAGCTGAGTGAGTGTGCTATGGCACAAACTGTGACAGATGCCTGCTTGGGAAACTTCAGCCAGGCGATGATTTTCCACAGCACGCACTATCGCAACGTTCTTGTCGTATTCTCGTGAAACATCGTCTAAATTGGGTATCGTCTCCGGCAGCTGTTTTTGGCCCGATTTAAAACGCTGATACCACTTGTGAGGTGGCAAATAGCTTACACAATCATCCCTGTAGGCTTGTTACTACATGAAAAACAGCAAAAATAAAAGCCACACTCATACCAAGCCAATTTGAATCAGGTTTCATAGACAGACTTTGCTGTTCAAAACCTTTCATTGCTCAATTTCCAACAAATCACCAAGTACACTAAACGAAACAGATGTTCATTCAAGCATGTGTAGATAGATGGCAATCTGACGAGACATGGTGTCACTCACGTACAGCAATTCTACTTCTTCTTCTTCTTCTTCTTCTTCTTCTTCTTCTTCTTCTTCACTTCTTCTACTTCTTCTTCTACCAATCAGGACTTACGCCATTAGCCATAAAGAATAATCTCTAATTTGATCCTACTCTAAGCTACTAAGAATGCGTGTGGCAACTTGAAGATCCACCCACCTCACGCGATAGACTGGCGGTTGCACGGGTGCGAAATCTACGTTGTTATCTTCATTGTGTAAACGGTGGCTTTAAACAGGTGGAGAGCTGAACCATCCTGGGGTACAGAGGATTCGCAATCTAGACTAGGGTCTGAAAGTTTACCACACCATAGTTGGTTACACCATGGTTCCTCTGCTTTGTGGCAGAAGTAAGAAGAAAGAGTTGTGATGAAAGAGTACAGCGGGGTTCACCCGCCCACCCACCCATCCCTCGCCGGAGTCTCGTGGAGCCTAGGTGTTTTTGCTCAATAAACACTCACAATGCCCGGTTTGGGAATCGAAACCGCGTTCTTACGACCGCGAGTCAGCTGCCCTAACCACTGGGCCATTGCGCCTCCACAGCACTGCTGTTGCGAGCTCGCTGCACCAGTTGATTGACCCGTCGGTTCAAAAGTATGATTTCTTCATGGACTGCAGTGAAGTACAATGGACAACATGTCATCAACTGTTGACATGCTGTCCATTGTCCTTCGAAATAAAGTGTCACGTTTCCGCATAGTATCCGTCTCTCCGAATTTTACTCACACGCTTGGAGCAACCCAACACTATCGTAGAAGACAATTGCGTTAAGTGCCGTGCAGTAGGATCGAATCCCAAGTCCACATGACTACAAGGCAAAACTTCTTAAACTTTCGATCATATCTAAATCCATGCTAACATATTTCACACACAAATACACACACACATACACACACACTGAGGTTCAAATTAGGTTGGGCAAAAGTATATTTTTCTCTTTTGTTTTCTTAGGTGTTGATGCTGAAAACTTTTCAAACCAACCTAAAATTGATTACAATTAACTTGTCTTTTTTTTTTATTTTATATTCATTTTATTTGTTTGTTATTGTTTTATATTTTCTTTTTCTTTTTTTTAAGTTTATTATTTATTTATTTTGTCGTTGGAAACCATTTTGATGGATCGTCTGTTAGTCTGTTATAGACATGGAGACTGGAGGAGGAGGAGGAGAGTGAAGACGAAGAAGAGAAGAGAAGAAGAAGAGCGAGAAGAAGAAGAGAGAAAGAAGAAGAGAAGAAGACAGAGAAGAAGAAATAGAAGAAGAAGACAAGGAAGAAGAAGAAGAAGAAGAAGAAGAAGAAGAAGAAGAAGAAGAAGAAGAAGAAGAAGAAGAAGAAGAAGAAGAAGAAGAAGAAGAAGAAGAAGAAGAAGAACAACAACAACAACAACAACAACAACAACAACAACAACAACAACAACAACAACAACAACTGTTACAGTTGTCACTGTGAACTATCAAGAACAGATCGTCTGCTTAGGCGCGGGGAGGAGGAAGAATAAATAATACGTACAAATTTGAAGAAAATTTTCAAGAACATCCATTACTACAACCAATACTACTGCTATTACTTTAAAAAAAAGAGGGCATCCATTACAACATAAAAAATACTGCTACTACAACCATCACAACATGGCTTCAATCACTGCAAACACCAATACATCTATCACCAACAGAACATTCACACTGTCATGATTACTACTACTACTACTACTACTACTACCATTTAGACAAGAACTACAGCCACAACCACCACCAACTCTACTACAAACTACTACGACTACTTAATGCCTGAAATGGAGCTTATTTTCCAAAAAATACGAAGAATTCTTGCAAATGATAAATCTAAATTTCTAGGGATTTGGTTTTTTTTCATTCTTATTATTTTCGTAGATTTGTTGTTGTTATCGTGGTCGTTGTTGTTGTTGTTACCGCAGTTGTTGAAGGGAGAGTGTTATGCCAAGTTTTTATTTAAACATTTTTATTTTTTTAATATATATTTTTTTCTTTTCTACTCCTCCCTCCCTCCCTCCCTCCGGCTCCTTCAACTTTTGTTGTCAAGCGCTCCATGTTTATTTTTCATATTGTTTCTGACTTACAGCTTACAGTTGCGGGGTGGGGCAAGGCAGGCGGCAGAAGGGACGAGATCAATTGAAAGAAAACAAGTTATGAGCGAGACAAAGTCACCTCACCGAAATGATTGGACAGAAATGTAGGAAATTCCAAACTTGCCTAGAATTCGCTTCTTCTGTATTTATTTTCAATATAGTTTGAGCCATGATTACAGCGTAATTCACAGACCACCATCCACTTCCCTTTATAGATGCACATACCAATGTACACACACACACAGACGCACGCGTACAGGGCATACAAAACCACATGCATAAACACACAGACATGTACATGTACGTACACACGCTTTGTAACATTGAGAGACAATCTCTTGGTGATGCGGTGGGAGAATAAGAAAAGTATAAAAAAAAAGACGAAAACCAAACTGGGTGGTCCTCACATGTTTATATGTGTGTGTTTACACACACATATGTATGTAAGGATGCATGTACATAAGGATGAAAAGATATATATATATATATATATATATATATATATAGTGTGTAATAAATAAAATATATGCATACATACAAACAAACATATATGTACGTACCTACAACTACATGTATATATACATGCATATATAAATATATATACGTGAGTACAGGACACCACAACTAGATATATATATATATAGAACAATCTTACTAAGAAAGGGATGCGTGCGTTCCGTCATATAATATATTAATAAATAAAACATATGCATATATATGTACATATATGTACGTACCTACCTCTACATGTATATATACGCGCATATATGAGTACAGGACACCAAAAAAACGTCGAACACAATGAGAAACGAAAACATAGACACAAACACAAGGAACTGGACATTTTTCTTAAACAACAAAAAAGAGTACAGGACAAATAACACAAGGAAAAAACCCCTTCTTCAGTCGCCATGGTTTCATCTACTCTACGTTTCGAAGGTGAAGGCGAGACGTATCTTCGATAAGAAACTTTCCTTCCTGCGAAAAGCATATCAAATAAAATTTGAGATCTTTTTGCAGAGGGGTAAAATGGTAACAAAACCAGGACAGTAACGACAGTACAAAATATAAGTAGTAAAAGACAGGACAAGGTGGTCCTGGTTTTGTTACCATTTTACCCCTCTGCAAAAAGATCTCAAATTTTATTTGATTTGCTTTTCGCAGGAAGGAAAGTTTCTTATCGAAGATACGTCTTGCCTTCACCTTCGAAACGTAGAGTAGATGAAATCATGACGACTGAAGAAGGGGTTTTTTCCTTGTGTTATTTGTCCTGTACTCTTTTTTGTTGTTTAAGAAAAATGTTCAGTTCCTTGTGTTTGTGTCTATGTTTTCGTTTCTCATTGTGTTCGACGTTTTTTTTTTTTGGTGTCCTGTACTCATATATGCGTATATATATACATGTAGAGGTAGGTACGTACATATATGTACATATATATGCATATGTTTTATTTATTAATATATATATATATATATATATATATATATCCTGCTTATGATTATATACAATGCTCCAGAAGATACATAGATATAATATATACGAATCTCACTATCTATCTATCTACAAAAATTCTATAATTATAAGTATAATTATAATTAGGGTTCAGCAAAAATTCCTGGGAGGGATCTTATGGCAGTGGAATAGAATTTAACTGCTATTTCTAAATTGCGGTATGTGGTGAAGCAATTTTTGCTGAACCCTAATTATGATTATAGAATTTTTGTATAAGGTTTCCGATAATGGTTCTTTTAACACATCGAACTACTTGGTAAAATTATTAATTATTAATTGATTAATTAATTTTACCCTTTATTATTAGATAGATAGATAGATAGATAGATAGATAGATAGATAGATAGATAGATAGATAGATAGATAGATAGACAGATAATACACGTTGATATATATTTAAATTAATGTAAATATGTCAACCCACGAAACTCTCGGACCTTGAGTCACTCTGTTACTTCTGCTAAACATTAATAAAAAATATACATATACTCAAATTTTGAGTTCTATTTTTCCTGTTTCGCCAGGTTTTCAGCGTCACTCGGGCTCATCACAGATTTCGCATAAGACACATGCCAGCTCGAAAAAATTCACATTTTTCCACTTTATTTCTAGCCCCAACTGGCTTACTTTTTATATCTAGTACTATGTGTTTCTTCACTTCTAAGTTAAGGGTAAAACTAAAGCAAACCCTGCAAATCCCAACTGATCTTTACACACAGACGCACAGAATAACAGCAATCGAATAACGACAATGGCGCGCACAACAAACACCAGCAATCCGACCGTCGCTTATACTCTTAACAAGAGATGTCAGTTAGTCTTTTACATCTACCACGCTCGTTCGTATTAGCCTGAGTTGCTGGGTAATTTTTCGTTCCTTTAAGAATATTGTAGAACGGAAACTTTTCATAGATTCGAATTTAAATCTCTACAGAAGCTTGTTGCTTCCAGAAAACATTGAATTTGAATTCCTTTTAATTTTCACGATTATAGATAACAACTCGGGTTGTAACTTCTGAGCCCGAGTCAGGCGAATGTGAACGATGTCGAGAGAACGTCGGCTACGAATGATATTTTTTGACTCAGGGCAACTCTAAGACGACCGCCAGACGCTGAACGAAAAGAAATGAACTGCGACCAGGCTCAATAAAAGGAGTCCGACTTATTGGCTGCAATTACACACTTGAAGTCAATGTTGGCAGAAATTAAATCAGCTCGCAAATACACGTTAACTACTAAATTTATACTCGGGCTAAGCCCAAACAGTGCCGGAGACTCCACAGGCCCGCCCGTCCGTCCGCCCGTCATACACACACACAACACACACACACACACACACACACACACACACACACACACCCACCCATCCACCCATCCATCCATCCATCCATCCATCCATCCATCCATGTATGTATGTATGTATGTATGTATGTATGTATGTATGTATGTATGTATGTATGTATGTATGTATACTGCAGCGTGGAAGGTGTTTATAAGCCATTTAAGAAACACACAAAACCGTTAGATTCACTTCAACATTTAAATTTAAGTTGTCAAATATTTTCGTCGCTTTAAGACCGCGACCTGTTCACTGACAAAGCTTCGTGCTGCATCTCTTTGTCAGTGAACAGTTCGCGGTCTCAAAGCGACGAAAATATTTTGACAAATTAATTTTAAATGTTGAAGTGAATCTAACGGTTTTGTGTGTTTCTTAAATGGCTTATAAACACCTTCCACGCTGCAATTGTTTTCGTTTCAGCACACGATCTCAGATCAAGTCACTCGCTATGCAAGTACATCTCAGTAATATATTATTCTTTTATTCTCTTACTTGATTCGGTCATTTGACTTCGGCCATGATGGAGCATCGCCTTTAGTCGAACGAATCGACCCCAGGACTTATTCTTTGTAAGTCTTAGTATTTATTCTATCGGTCTCTTTTGCCAAACCGCTAAGTTACAGGGACATAAACACACCAACATTGGTTGACAAGCGAGGGTGGGGGGACAAACGTGTGTGTGTGTGTGTGTGTGTGTGTATGTATACGATAGGCTTCTTTCAGTTTCTGTCTACTAAATCTACTCACAAGGCCTTGGTTGGCCCGAAGCTATAGGAGTAGACACTTGTCCAAGGTGCCACGCAGTGGGACTGAACCCGGAACCATGTGGTTGGGAAGCAAGTGACTTGTTTCAGTTATTATCTTTTTTACTCTTTTACTTGTTTCAGCCATTTGATTGTGACCATGCTGGAGCACCGCCTTTAATCGAGCAAATCCACCCCAGAACTTATTCTTTGTAAGCCTAGTACTTATTCTATCGATCTCCTTTGCCGAACCGCTAAGTTACGGGAACGTAAACACACCAGCATCGGTTGTCACGCGATATTGGGGGGAACAAACACAGACATGTAAACATACACACACACACACATATATACATATATACGACGGGCTTCTTTCAGTTTCCATCTACCAAATCCACTCACAAGGCTTTGGTTGACCCGAGGCTATAGTAGAAGACACTTGCCCAAGGTGCCACGCAGTGAGATTGCACCCGGAACCATGTGGTTGGTACGCAAGCTACTTACCACAAAGACACTCCTACGCCTTTATCCTTTAAATCTTAAGAAGGTCTTGCAGATTTTTATAGCTCCAGATATCGTGATCGTTCGTAGAGTATGAATTAAGGATTTGTGTTTTTACATAGATGTGTGTGTGTGTGTGCGTGTGCGTGTGTGTGCGTGTGTGGACAGGCATTTATGTCTAGCTCTTTATCAGGGTAGCTTAATTACTTACCAGTCTATTTATCATTCCATTAGTCTTGGTTGTGTGGTTACGGAGTTAGTTTTGCAATTACATCGTTCCAGATTCGATCCCAAACCTACTGTGCATGTACCTTGTACCTTCAACCATATTTTCAAGTCGATCTAACCTTAGCGTATTACGTAACAGTGTAGGTGGAAACTCTGTCGAAGCTTATCATCCATCACATGCCTTAACATTTTGAGTTCCTTAAGCGAAAAATACCCCTTTATAAACATTCGAAACAAGTTCCAGGACTGAAAAGCACTTCTACCATCATTCACAAGTTGCAAGGGCCCTGCACCTAGGAAGGACAAGAATGCTGCTCTTCCTCTTGGAATCAAGACAAGAAAAACCAAAAAATAAAATTCTTTACAAATTACACTCCTCACCGTCTTCTTGCCTGTTAGTTTCTCTGTTTAAACAACCAACCCAGCCATTTCGCTAACCTTCTTTTCAAACATTTCAGCTGTTTTCTATGTTGTTGCCTATCTTTGTACGCATGTATATATCCATGTCTATCTAACAGACTATCTCTTTTGTTTCGCTCTCTGCTTCATAATAAATGTGTATACATGAATATGTATGCATGTGTGTATTTATGTATGTATGTATAAAAAATATATACATATTGCAGTACACTGCATTTAAAGCACTAGATGACCTTTGTACAGCTGCACCAAATCAAAACACACGCGTGACCTTTATCCATTTCTGACCTATCCGAATATAGTTCAATGACCTTTGAACATCTGGACACAATCCAATCACCACATTGATAACCTTTGGGCACTAGAGTCACACACACACACACACACACACACACACACACACACACACACTCAAACATGTTTTCGTGTACTTTAAGATAATGTGTGGGTCTGTTCGTTAAAGTGTTTTTATTAGGGTACGTTAAGAGTAGGTGCATGTCTGCAAGCGTATGTGTGTTAGTGTATCTGTGCTTTGTGTGTATTATTGTATCATATGTGAAGAGAGGTGTGTGAGTGAGAGTATTGAGTATGCAAAAGTTTTACTGTACACTCAATAATTCCAACACTGAAGACACTCAAACCTGCACTCCATTGTTGAGGTTTATATCACAGAAAGGTAACAGAAAACGTACAAAAACGGGGAAATCATAGCTTCATCTTTAGCAACATACTGACACACACACAAACACACACACACACAAACACACACACAAACACACACACATAAACACACACATATGCGTGAAAGTATATATGTGTCAATGTAAATATGTCTGTGTATGTTTATATATTTATATGTGCATAAGTATGTATATGTTTGAGTGTGTTTGTGTGTGTGTGTGTGCGTGTGTGTGTGTGTATGTGTGTGTGTACAAAAGAAATCGAAATTATTCTGGGAGTCTTCTTGATGGATGTAAGGAGGAACCTACAAAAATTTCTAAACCAAATTATCTGATCATCCTATACCAATAAAATTGTATCCTAAACTGATACTAATTTGAGCCACGTTCTGTCCAGAAAAAAAACAAGAGAATTTTTGAATTCCAGTCAGAAACAAGACACATCTTTCTCGCTTGGCTTTTGAAAATCAGAAAAATCTGTGAAACCGGTTAAACTTTTAAAGTTTACCATCTAAAAGACTCTCCATTACATTTTCAACTTCTTTTCTTTATATTTCTACCCGTGTAGAATAGTACATCTGGTGCTTTCCTCCTCTCACCAAATCATGAAGATATCTCAACATTAAACAAACTGTCTACTTGCTAAACGGCCAATAAACTTATTTCGCTCAGGCAATAACTGCATACCTAGCACAAAGTCCTAGGAACACATCGCTTATCTCCCTTCTCAAGCTGTGCCAATGTGATCCCTTTGCAATAGAATTGTTGAAACTTCTTGACCTTCCATTACACAGACTTCAGTTAAAAAGTATTCCCAGCAATGCTGTTGCATAATTTAAATCAGCTGCAGTTGCACAGTAGCACAAGATTAAAGCTGAAGAGGGTTATACTATGTCATCGATACTATTCCTCTCACGGGGTGCACCAAAGGGGTAGATGGAGCAATAATAAGAATTCCACTTGTACCAGCTGATCTGCTCTTTTGATTTAGGTTTCTACAACGTCTAAATTTTGCTATTTAAACAATAAATCTGAAAAGCTATCAGTATCAGCTGCTGAACAGGAAAAAAGAAATAAATGACACTGAATTATTCTAAAATAAAGATGTATTCGTATTCATGAAAGGAATGAAATTAAATTAAATACAACGGGGTGGGTGGGTGTATAATGTACAGTTCCATAGATAGGTGCGCAATATTAAGAATATGTTAAAAGCAGCGAGCTGGCAAAACTGTTAGCATGTCAGGCAAAATGCTTGGCAGCATTTTGTCTGTCTTTATGTTCTGAGTTCAAATTCCGCTGAGGTCGACTTTGCTTTTCATCCTCTCGAAATTGATAAATTAAGTACCAGTTGCATACTGGGGTCGATGTAATTGATTGCCCCCCCACCCCCACCCCACCCCACTCCCCCAAAATTTTGGGTCTTGTACCTAGAGTAGAAAAGCATTTTGTCAGTTTTTATGTTCTGAGTTCAGATTCTGCTGAGGTCGACTTTGCTTTTCATCTTTTGGTGGGGTCCATAAAATAAGCACAAATTGAACATCGGGGTCAATGTAATCGACTTTCTCCTTCCCCGAAATTGCTGGCCTTGTGCCAAAATTTGAAATCAATATTAATAATATACTGTAAGGCAGCAAGCTCTTTTACTCCTTTACTTGTTTCAGTCATTTGACTGTGGCTAAGCTGGAGCACCGCCTTTAGTCGAGCAAATCCACCCCAGGATTTATTCTTTGTAAGCCTAGTACTTATTCTATCGGTCTCTTTTGCCGAACCGCTAAGTTACAGGGATGTAAACATACCAGCATCGGTTGTCAAGCGATGTTGGAGGGACAAACACAGACACACAAACATACACACACACACACACATATACATACATGTTATATATATATATATATATATATATATATATATAATATATATATAATATATAATATATATATACATACATACATACATATACAACAGGCTTCTTTCAGTTTCCATCTACCAAATCCACTCACAAGTCTTTGGTCGGCCCGATGCTATAATAGAAGACACTTGCCCAAGGTGCCACACAGTGGGACTGAACCCGGAACCATGTGGTTCGTAAGCAAACTACTTACCACGTAGCCACTCCTACACTGACAAAACTGTTAGCATGCTGCACAAAATACTTTAATGGCATTTCATCTATCTTTACACTCTGAGTTCAAATTTCTTTTGGGGGTTAATAAAATAAGTAGCAAGTGAGCACTGGAATCGATATAATCAATATAATCGATTTCTCCCCCTCCCCCAAAATCACCGATTCTGTGCCAAAATTTGAAACCAATATTAATAGAATATTGTGTTATTTTAGTTAAACACACCTTGCTAAGACTAATTATAGTGTAACCTGTCAATTACATATGTTGTCTGAATACCTAGAGGAGTTATATATACATATATGCGTGCGTCTGTGTGTGTGTGCGTGTACATGTGTGTTTGCATGCATGTGTGTGTGTGTGTGTGTACGTGATAAACAAGATGAATTGAAATGAAGAACAAGTAAAGATTTATAATTAATTTACATACATCTGACTGCACATTTGATAAATAAAAAAAGACAGGATGGTCATGACTGGAATGACTGATTACAGGCTTACTCAGTCAAGATTCACTTGGTGGGGGGAGGCTAAACAATAACAAGTACTAGAGTGTATACAGCTGAATATAATGTGAAGGAAGTGCCCCCTAATATAATGTGAAGGAAGTGCCCCCTAATATAATGTGAAGGAAGTGCCCCCTGTATCGCCACCACACACCAGTGGCCTGACTCAAAATCAGTAAACGAAGATTTGAAAGAAGATCAGTCCCTACACAGCAAAAGAAAACAAAAATACACAATGCACAAAAAAAACATAAAAACCAAACAAAAAAATGTATTGACAAACAAAAGAATAAAACTTTTTCTTCAAACTTTTCCAAAGAAATAAAAGACAGGATGTTTCGGCTGGGTTCCATAAAACACAGCTCAACAACTTGATGGCAAAAGAGGGAAAAAAATTTATCAAAACCTACGACCTTCTTGGAACAATGATATATGCGGACCTGTTGGTGTGTATGTGTGTATATGTTCATGTGCATACACGTATTTGAATGTGAATACACACACACACATACACATATGTATATATACATATGTGTATATACACATATATATGTGAATGTATGTGATCATATGTATATAAGTTGTGTGCATGTATATATGTGTGTATCTGTGTCTGTCTATATATACACACACACACATACTTGTATGCATGTACAACGCATATAAATTTCATTTATGAGAGCATTTGTGTGTACGAATATACACAAATGTATATATACATATGTATGTATATACATATATATGTGCATGTACATATATATGTGTGTGTCTGTGTCTGTATGTTTTTATATATATATATATATTATATATATATATACACACACACGCACACACACACACACATACTTGTATGCATGTACAACGCATATAAATTTTATATGAGAGCATTTGTGTGTATGGATATATACACATACACACACACATATCTATGAAGAATAATAGGCTCAGTTTGAAACAGACAGACACACTACATACAAAGAAAAAATATATATGCACGCTTATATCAATATCACTGTGTACATAGGTGTATGTAGATGTATGGCTAGGAGTGTGTGTATGTGTATATATATATTTTTTTGTTTATCAGCATCTCTCTATATATAAACGGCAGTTTGTCTGTGTGTGTGTCTGTGTGTCTGTTAGGTTGTACCCTCACCCTGACCACGGCTTTCAACCGATTCTGATGAAACTTGACACACACATAGCCCAATGTCATAATTCAAAACTAACACAGCGAAAATTTTGAAAAGTTCCCCCAGTTCTGAAAAAAATCGATAAATTCGATATGGGGTCGAGAATCAGAAACACAAACCACAGACTGTCTAGGGGACGCAACTCCACCTTTTTAACTCTCAAACAAAAATTTACCATAATTTTTTTTCCATTTTTTTGCTAATTTTTGGCTATAACTCTCTAAAAATGCTTTATAGTTATTTCCCTTACAAACCCGAGCAACGCCGGGCAATACTGCTAGTACAACATATAAAGAACACAATTTCAAAACCACACACATATACATATATCTTTAAGTGATGTGCATCTCTGCGTGAATATATGTATGTGCAATTATGCATCGGTGTATTTGTTGCAACCGAAACTATTAATATATACTTACTTACTTACTTACTTACTTACTTTTAACTTTTACTTGTTTCAGTCATGTGGCTGTGGCCATGCTGGAGCACCGCCTTTAGTCAAGCAAATCGACCCCAGGACTTATTTTTTATAAGCCTAGCACTTATTCTACCGCTCTCTTTTGCCGAACAGCTAAGTTATGGGGACGTAAACACACCAGCATCGGTTGTCAAGCGATGTTGGGGGGACAAACACAGACGCAAAAACATATACACAACACACACACAAATATATATATATATATATATATATATATATATATACACGATGGGCTTCTTTCAGTTTCCGTCTACCAAATCCACTCACAAGTCTTTGGTCGGCCCGAGGCTATAGTAGAAGAAACTTGCCCAAGGTGCCACGCAGTGGGACTGAACTTGGAGCCATGTGGTTGGTAAGCAAGCTACTTACCACACAGCCACCCCTACACCTATATATATATATAGATAGATAGATTGAAAATGGAAGAAAAAGTGAGAGAGAACAACAGAGTGGCACATTCACGCACACATACACATATAGATATGGTCAAATCAAATAAACAAACAACAAAGCTAACAATAACAAACAAGCGGACATGTACAAGGAAGGAATTGGTTTGATACTCAGTAAAAAAAAACCTTTTTGACGTTTCAAGCGTAGCTCTTCATCGGGAAGGAGAAAGGGGAAAAGTCCAAAGAAGGAGAAGGAATCACCAATGGCATGTATGTATTTACATTGCTAATATGACCAAAATATATATATATACACACACACACATACATGTATATGTTTGCATGTATGTGTGTGAGAGAGGGAGAGAGAACAGGGAAGTGAGATAGAGATAAAGACAGACTGATTCAGAGACAGGGTGAAAGATCAAGAGAGAGAAAGAGAGTCATACGGACAGAATGGAAAAAAGTTTGAAAGAACCAGAGAGTCAGAGACAGACAAGACTTCAGATATCTAGAATTAATA
The DNA here is from genome assembly GCF_006345805.1 of Octopus sinensis. NCBI lineage: Eukaryota > Metazoa > Mollusca > Cephalopoda > Octopoda > Octopodidae > Octopus > Octopus sinensis. The sequence goes on along the minus strand of NC_043004.1, from coordinate 72,880,425 downwards.
CATACAAATATATATATATATTATATATATATATATATATATATATATATATATATAATTTTAATCCAAAAGGGAAACAAAAAAACAACAACAACAGGAACAATTACAGTATTATTTTAATAGGCGCTCAGGAGATGGAAGCAGGGAGGTATGACGTTTCGAGCGGAGCTCTTCGTCGGAAAAACATAAAGAAGGAAGAGAGAGGAAAGAAAGATCCCAGAGCGGGCAACAGGAAAGAGAAAAAAGACGACTGGTGTTTACGAGTTGCACATGGTGAAAGGCGGATGTTGACGAAACAAGAGCAAAGTGGGTTTTTAAAGGCAAAAGAGTGGAGACAAGGTTGGTAACCCAACAGATGTTGTGTAATGTGTGAGTGTGTGCGTGTGCGTGTGTGTATGTGTGTGTGTGAGGCGAGATGAAAAAACAAAAAAAAAATATATGTGTGTGTTAGTGTGTGCGTCTGTGTGTAGGCGTGTGGGGTAGGGCGAGACTAGTGGTCAGCTAGCAGACAGGTCAGTAGTGAGAAAAAGAAGGAAGAGGAAGGAGGTCAGTAGTAAGAAAAAGAAGGAAGGAGGAAGGGAGGGAGGGGAAGGGGTGGGGGCGTATGTAGCGTGCCAGCGTGTGTTGAGTAGTAGTGTGTGTGTGTGTGCAGTGTCGTGGTGGTATTAATGGCGAGTAGATTGAATGTGTGTGAGAGTGATGTATATATATAGGCAAGGTGTGTATATGTGTGCACGTGTGTGTAACGAAAAAAAGGGGGGGGTTTAAGGAAAAAGGACTCCAGCTGAGGGGAAGATGGAAGAGTGGTACCGCGGAGACAGGCGTGGGAAAACCCAACGACACGCGACGGTCCCAGGAACGGGCGGGAGGTCTCGTCAGGTCCAAGGGCGAGGTGTATGCGGCGCGTATGCAGCGCGAGCCGGCGCAAGTGCGTGTGTGGGCGTGCCTGCGAGTATGCGCGTAAGTATGTATGTGTGTGGATGTGTGAGTGTGTCTGTGTGTATGTCTGGGTGGCAGTGTGTCCGATGAATGTATGTGAGTATGTGTGTATGTATGTGTGTGCATAGATGTATGTCCGTGTGTGTGTGTGTGTGTGTATGTGTGTGAGTGTGTATGTATGTACGTGTGGGTGTGGGGAAGTGTGTGTGTGTGCATATATATATATATATATATATATATGTATATATATATATATATATACATACACATATATACATATATATATATATATATATATATATATATTATATATCTATACAATATGTTACATTACTCGGTAGTCAAGATAAAACTCTGAGTTTCAGATGCCGAAGTGGAAATCCACAACACCATCTCTTCGGTTATCTGGCTATTTGAAAACGTTATGAAAAAATACCGTTAAAAATGAAGGGAAATTACTCTGTTATAACTCTGCTTTGCCTGCGTACTTATACATCGCTCGCATTTTTCGTCATAAAAATTATATAAAAATACATAAAAATATAAAAATATATAAAAATATATAAAATCTCTTGGGACATAACACAGAAAGCATGTTCTATCCGTTTTCTTTAGGGGACCAAAAACGTAACAAAATTTAGTCACATGTGGGCATGATCCGAAAAGCTCTGTCCTTGTATTTAGACATGTGGTAGGGTCTAAGCTGCTTTTCCAGATAAGCCATCTCTCCATGTCGCATAAACCGCACCTTCCGCTGCCGTTAGTATAGGGCTTACATCTGGCCAAAATCTTCCATTGTATTTATAATCGACACCTTTATCTCTTAAAGACCAAATATGATTGGATAATTGTGTCGCTTTTCTTTTGTTCCAGTGCCTAAAGCTCAAAGTGTGGTTATTGAACCTGGCCTTGAAATTACCCTCTGTCAGGCCCACGTATTTCTTCGTCGAAACGGTGTCTTTAGTGGTTATAGAGTTTACGGTAGCTTCATAATATGATGGTCTTGGACATGCAAGCTCCATTTAGCGGGCACAATTCTTTATCCTGCATGAACAGCTGTTTTCTTCTTGTGTTTTTTTGTATGTTATGATTGATTATGTTTTTAAAATTGGTAGTTGAACTAAAACTAATTTTTAAATTGTGTCTATTAAAGAGTTTCCTATAAGCATGGTTAACTGGAAAATGTCTATCTATCAGTGCTAGGAAATATTTACCTATATTGAAGGCCACCTCGGGTGAGTAAGGGGGCGTAAACCAGATGACCTTCCTATTCTATTATTCCTTTTCCTTATTGTTGGGCTGGTGATAGGTGTATATTTTAGCGAAAAAATAAAATATACACCTATCACCAGCCCAACAATAAGGAAAAGGAATAATAGAAATAGGAAGGTCATCTGGTTTACGCCCCCTTACTCACCCGAGGTGGCCTTCAATATAGGTAAATATTTCCTAGCACTGATAGATAGACATTTTCCAGTTAACCATGCTTATAGGAAACTCTTTAATAGACCACTTTAAAAATTAGTTTTAGTTCAACTACCAATTTTAAAAACATAATCAATCATAACATACAAAAAACACAAGAAGAAAACAGCTGTTCAGCAGGAATAAAGAATTGTGCCCGCTAAATGGAGCTTGCATGTCCAAGACCATCATATATGAAGCTACCGTAAACTCTATAACCACTAAAGACACCGTTTCGACGAAGAAATACGTGGGCCTGACAGAGGGTAATTTCAAGGCCAGGTTCAATAACCACTTTGAGCTTTAGGCACTGGAACAAAAGAAAAGCGACACAATTATCCAATCATATTTGGTCTTTAAGAGATAAGGTGTCGATTATAACATACAATGGAAGATTTTGGCCAGATGTAAGCCCTATACTAACGGCAGCGGAAGGTGGCGGTTTATGCGACATGGAGAGATGGCTTATCTGGAAAAGCAGCTTAGACCCTACCACATGTCTAAATACAAGGACAGAGCTTTTCGGATCATGCCCACATGTGACTAAATTTCTGTTACGTTTTTGGTCCCCTAAAGAAAACGGATAGAACATGCTTTCTGTGTTATGTCCCAGAAGATTTTATATATTTTTATATATTTTTATATATTTTATGTATTTTTATATAATTTTTATGACGAAAAATGCGAGCGATGTATAAGTACGCAGGCAAAGCAGAGTTATAACAGAGTAATTTCCCTTCATTTTTAACGGTATTTTTTCATAACGTTTTCAAATAGCCAGATAACCGAAGAGATGGTGTTGTGGATTTCCACTTCGGCATCTGAAACTCAGAGTTTTATCTTGACTACCGAGTAATGTAACATATTGTATAGATAAATTTCCTCTATTTACATAATATTGAGGTCTCTTTCTTTCTTTTGTTATCTTACCGTTTTATCAATATATATATTATATATATATATTATATATATATACATACATATATATATATATATATATATATATATATATATATATATATTATATATATATTATATATATATATATTTATAATATACATACATATATATATATATATATACATATATATATATATATATATATATATATATATATATATATATGTATACACACACACATATATATATATATATATAATACATGGAGCTCCAAAACTATATAAAATATATACACCACACAAACATGTGTGCATGTGTGTGTGTGTGTGTATGAAGATGTAGAGATACAAACAACAGGGACATTGAAAATCAGAAAGAGAGGAAGACAGAGGAGTGGGGAGTCAGAATGAGAGATATTATATAAAGAGAGAGAGAGAGAGAGAGATGGAAAAAGAGGAGAGAGAGAGAGAGATGAGAAGAAAGAGAAAGAGGGTGAGATGGAGGAACAGCGATTTAAAAAATGTAGAAGAGATCGGCGTTGGAGGTGGAGGTTGTCTCTGGTGACTTAAAGAAGAAAAACTTTCACAATTTTGCTGCAAGTTAACAGCTGCAAGTTTAATTAAAACCATTCTGTGGTATAAAAACCTGACAAAGAACAAACCCTAAATCTGTGACAGGAGAACTATAAAAAAAAAAACAATAATAATAATAATAATAATAATGAAAAGAATAATAAAAGACAAAATATAAATTTGATAAAAAAAAATCATAGAGCTCTCATAGGTTTTGTTTTTATTTCAGTTTGCTGACTTTGTTGTTTTTGTTGTTTATTGTTGTTTTTAGGTTATTTTTCAAAAAAAAACATACACACACACACACACACATTCATACACATATATTTGTGTGCGTGTATATTTATATCTGTGTATGTACTCATGTGTGTATATTGCAATAGAGATCATTGTATATATTGGAATACTTTTATTCAAGACCATTGATATCTTTATACAGTTATATGTATATATATATACATACATATATATATGTATGCATATATATATTATATATTACATACGTGTGTGTGTATATAACATATATATATATATATATATATATATATATATATATATATAAATATATATATATATATATAAATTTATATATATATATATTGTATTATGTATAGATAATGTATGTGTGTGTGTGTATATATATATATATATTTATATATATATATTTATATATATATATATTATATACACACACAAACGTACATCTGGTGGTTGGCATTCATTTGAGTGAAGTAATTTATTTCATTTTGTTTCATTGTTACTGTTTGTCTTTTTATTTTATTTTTTCCTTTTGTTGAATATCTTTTATTCAGCGATGGAGCAGTAGGGGAAGAGAATGACGCTACCATGATGATGATATCAAAATTATATATGCTTGAAGATAATAATAATAATAATAATAATAATAATAATAATAATAATAATAATAATGGTTTCATATTTTGCCACAAGGGCAGCCATTTTGGGGGAGGGGACGAGTGAATTACATCAACCCCAGTATTTCACTGGTACTTAATTTATTGACACCAAAAGGATGAAACGCAAAGTCGACCTTGGTGAAATTTGAACTCAGAATATGACGGGTAAAATACCACTAAGCATTTCATCCAGCATGCTAACAATTAATAATAAGAATAATAATAATCCTTTCTACTAAAGTCACAAGGACTGAAATTTTGGGGAAAGGGACCAGTCGATTACAACGCCCCTGGTACTTAATTCATTGACCCTGAAAGGATGAAAGGTAAAGTCAACCTCAGCAGAATTTGACAGACAAAATACTGCTAAGCATTTCATCCAGCATGCTAACAATTAATAATAATAATAATAATAATGATAAATGCCCTGATGTAGTACCAGGCAGTGGCATTCATGATTTCTCATCTCAAATGATTGGAACTGTTATCATGTACATTGTTTTGTCTTGGTATAAAAGATGGGCCACAGAAAATATTCTACTCAATAGCACAGATTTGCTTGTCAGTTGTTTGACCTTAACCAGTTGAGCATGTCCCTTAGTGGCTGATGATATATGCATCATTGATCACAGGCAGAAGTAGTGGGGGAGCATCATAGCCATGTGTTGAGAGGGATTCTTTGGGGTTCGGATAATTCACTTTTGGAAACATGGCTGTTTCATTCAACATCCTTAAACAACTCTTATTCAGGGACCTCTTGAGTGGAATGGGCTACTCGACCTGAAGAAAATTCTAACTAGCCCCCACCTGCAAGGTCATGCACTGTTAATCTTGATATGAGATTACCATATTGTGCGCATATGGTTGTGATGCATGTGCCTGGTGTATCCTTATTAGACAGGTAGTTATGATGATATACTGGGCTTCATATATTTTACCCTAGAGTCACTTTGAAAGCATGCACTGCTCTCTCACTCAATGATAATAATAATAATAATTGGAATTGATGTGAAAGCAGAGCATGCCCAAAAACTGCTCTATTGAAGACAGCTAAGAGGTTTTAATTGGTTCTTGGGTGTTGAATATCTTCCACAATACTTAATACCTAAGTACTAAGTCTTATAATTTGTGGAAAGAGACCTTTGACAACAGGTTATATGAATGATGGTATGTGGAACCAAACAAGGGAGAGAAATGGACAAATGGAATTAGAGAGAAGTAAGTCCAGAGAGAGTGGAGGCACAATGGCCAAGTGGTTAGGGCAGCAGACTCGCGGTTGGAGGATCACAGTTTCAATTCCTAGACCAGGCATTGTGTGTGTTTATTGAGCGAAAACACCTAAAAGTTCCATGAGGCTCCAGCAGAGGGTGGGTGCCACCCCTGTTGTACTCTTTCGCCCCAACTTTCTCTCACTCTTTCTTCCTGTTTCTTGAGTAACGCTGCGATGGACTGGCGTCCCATCCAGCTGGGGGGAACACATATGCCACAGAAACCGGGAAACCAGGCTCGTGAGCCTGTCTAGGCTTGAAAAGGGTGACGTTTATTTTTTTTTAAGTCCAGGGAGACAGAGGAGAGAAATGTGATGCTAAATGTTTATATATATAAAGAACAAAATGTTTTATATATATAAGCTCTATAAATAGTGAAATATGTGCATGCACGTACCTATATATATGCATTATATACAATGAATATACATATATATATATATGTATATATATTTACAAATACAAACATACACACATACACTCACACAACAACAACAACCATCTTCATGAACTCAAAACAGTGTTGACAGCTATAAATCAGATGAAGTGTGGCCATTGTTACAATCTTTATATTAAACTACAGAAGCAATTTATGGTGCTCGGCATTGGACAGGTTTTATTATCAAGAATATATATAGTTTCCCTCTCTGTATATGTAAATATACATACAGATAGATATATAGATGCATGTGTGCACATATGTGTGTGTGCATGTGTAGATATATATATATATATATATATATAATATATATATATATATATATATTATATTATATTTAATATATATATATATATATATATATATAGTTAATCCAAACATGAAAACACAAAGAGAAGACACTACAACACGAGGACATGGAACAAGTATAGTGTTATTGGACACTCAGGAAAGGAAAGAAAGAAGGAGGATTTAACGTTTTGAGCGGAGCTCTTTCTCAGAAACATAGGAAAAGGAAAGATCCAAGGAAGGGAAGACGGAGGAAAAAAATTGCCAACAGTACACACGCTATCACATATATATATATGTATATATTTGTGTATATATATATATCTATATATATAACTACATATGCTTATATAAATGTTTGTGTACACACATAGACTCACGCGCACACAAATATCTAGATTTGTATAAACATACATACATACATACAGACACACACACACACACACACACACATACATACATACATACATACATACATACATAGGTATTGTTTGTATTCACCACAATATATTAGTGTATACAAATATTTAAGTGTATGCATATATAATCATTTAACACTCATTCTCCATGCTGGCATACATACAGAGCAAAAGAAATAATATTCTTAAGATTATAAACCTGGAAAATTACCAGCCAAGTTATTACATCAGAACAAGAAATTTTGACTTAAAATATTGCAGCTAAGGATAAAATTTAGATTTAGAAAATATTAGCTTTTATTAAACTAAAATTTTTATTACAAATTATTACTTCTATTTGTTATTACTTGCTACTTCTATTAAAAACTAAAAATAACTCAAAATATTTTTTCCCCTATAAAAAAATTCTTTTTTTTAATTATCAATTATTAATTAGAAATTTGAAAATAGGCTATAAAAAATAATAGTAGTACATAACTAGTACAATAAATAGAATACAAAAATTAGTTATATATTACAGTAAAATCTACCTATAACAACAAATTCACAGTAAAATTTGCATGAGTTATTGCCAAGACTTCACATTTTTAGTCTTGACCCAATGCCAATTTTTTTAATTAGTGAATTTGCCTACCATATATACTATTCTACTTTGCATAAAACTTTAGCTATATTGGTATTTCTGGCTCTCATTTTTTAAATATTCTAGTGTGTCATTATTTTAACAAAATGATGGTCACTTTTTATCTGTCATTGAAGCTAAGATAAATATATTTTGCTCTTAAAATAAAAAAAGTTATTTAGATCTAAACTTGATTGGAGGCATTACTTACTCTCCTATAATGTTGCTACAAATTTTGATGTAAACTTTTTTCTACTGAACCTAATCTCAATTTTTTATGCCAAAATGTAGCTAGGGACCAGTCCTCTTCAAAAATGTTAACAGTTCTCAATTTGGTTAAGAACCAGATTAGTGACAAGCTCTGAAAGATGCTGCATGGGAGTAAATCACGGCCTTAAGAATATTATTCAATTACTACCGTAGTTAAATATATAAAATGTATATAAATATTATGTGTATGTGTGTGTGTGTGCACATTATATATATACATATATTTGTACTGTCGTTACTGTCCTGTTTTTGTTACCATTTTTACCCCTCCACAAAAAGATCTCAAATTTTATTTAATTTGCTTTTCGTGAGAAGGAAAGTTTCTATCGAAGATGCGTATCGCCTTCTCTTTTGAAACGCAGAGTATATGAAACCATGGCAACTGAAGAAGGGGAATTTTCCTTGTGTTATTTGTCCTGTACTCTATTTTTTCGTTGTTTAAGAAAAATGTCCAGTTCCTTGGTTTTGTGTTTATGTTTTCGTTTCTCATTGTGTTCGACGTTTTTTTGGTGTCCTGTATATGCATGTATATATACATGTAGAGGTAGGTACGTACATATATGTATGTATATATGCATATGTTTTATTTATTAATTTATATATATATATATATAATATGCAAACACAAATAATTTTACTTCCATGCAGGTCATAGAAAAGAGTGAGGATGATAATGATGAAGATGAACGTATATATACATGCATATGTACATAAATACTCTTATACACATTGTAACAACAATTGTACATGTAGCTTAGGAGGGATGAAGAGTGGAGAGTGGGGTGAGAAGGTGGAGGTGATCGTGATGGTGTTGGGGTGGGGAGGTGGTGTGGTGGTGGTGGTAGTGGAGGGGGAGGAGGAGGAGGAGGAGGTTGTGGTCGTGGTGGAGGAGGAGGTAGTGGTGGTGATGGTTGTGGAGGAGGAGGTGGTGGTGGAGGAGGAGGAGGCAGAGGAAGAGGAGTAGGATATGATGATGGTGATAGAGTTTGTAAGGGTGATGCTGATGATGATGGCACTACCTCTCAGTCACAGCGTGGTCAAAGAAATATTCTGAATGCTCTGGATTGTGCCACGTGGACATCTTTAATGAATTCCTCATACTAACGCTTCCATTCAACTTGTTAAATTCTAGCAATGAATTCTTTTCTGACTTTCTCTACAATGAGTCTAAAACATATGCGATCCTACCAGCTCACCCACCACAGCCCCATCCTAAGAGCACATAGTCCCATAAAAGGCGCTTGATACCTTTATGTCTGATTCTAAAAAAAAGAAACTACCTTGACTATAATAATAAAGACTTTCTGACATGCATCATAACGCTAATATCAGAGTCATTAAAAAGGGTAAAATTCTAGCTAAATTTACCAAAAGGATTAAGAATAGGCTTAGAAATAGATGGTCAAAATTTCATAATTATGTCAAACTGTGTAAATTTACAAGCATACTCTCCCTCTCTCTCTCTCTCTCTCTGTTACTTGTTTCAGTCATTTGACTGTGGCCACGCTGGAGCACTGCCTTTAGTCGAGAACATTAACCCCAGGACTTATTCTTTCTAAGCCTAGTACTTATTCTATCGGTTGTCAAGCGATGTTGGCGGGGACAAACACAGGCACACAAACATATACACGCACACACATATATATACATATATATGGCAAGCTTCTTTCAGTTTCCATCTACCAAATCCACTGACAAGGCTTTGGCCGGTCCAAAGCTATAGTAGAAGACACTTGCCCAAGGTGCCACACAGTGGGACTGAACCCGGAACCATGTGGTTCATAAGCAAGCTACTTACCACACAGCCACTCCTGATTATAGGTTTTACAGAATCAAATTAATTACTAGAGTCATTTCTTCACCAGAGGAAGATTTTGCATATATATGCAAACACATACATACATCATTTAGTATCCATTTTCCATGGTAGCATGGGTTAGATGGTTTGACTGGAACTGGTAAGCCAGAGAGCTGTACCAGGCTCCAGTCTGTTTGGCTTGGTTTCTATGGCTGGATGCTCTTCCTAATGCCAACCACTCCACAGAGTGTACTGGGTGTCTTTTACTTGTCACCAGCACAAGTTCCTTTTATGAGTCACTGGCAAAAGGCATGTCACCAGCATGAGTTCCTATTATATACCACTGGCACGAGTGCCTGTCAAGTGTCACTTGTACTGTCCAGGACTATGATTTCACAAACATAAACACAAATATACCTAAACAAATATAGGAACCTTCATACAAACACACAATATATTCCTATTCATTCATGTAAAATGTCTTCACACAAAAACACACATTCATACACAGTATTTCTATCTATACATAGACAGAGGTATGGCTGTGTAGTAAACAAGCTTGCTTCCGAATCATGTGGTCCTTGGTTCACTCCTACAGTACACTAACTTGGGCAAATGTCTTCTACAATAACACCAGGTCAACCAAAGCCTTGAGTGAATTTAGTAGATGGAAACTGAAAGAAGCCCATCACATATCTATATATGTATGTATGTGTATGCCTGTGTCATGACTTCATGTGATTGTTGTAAATAGGCATCACCATCATACAAGAGATGCTGCTTGTTTCCAGTGTTCCATGAAAACCATATGTGGCCATGGGGAAATATTAACTTGCTTGGAAACAGGTGAAGGTTGGCAACAGTAAGGGCATCGAGCTATAGAAAATCCACCTCAACAAATTCCATCTGATCCATGCAAGCATGGAAAAGTGAACATTAAATGACGATGAAGACGATGATGAGGAGGATGATGATCATGATGAAAACAACAACGATGATGATGATGACGAGAACAACAACAATGATGATGACAATCATGATGACGATGATGATGATGATGATGATGACGATGATGATGACAATGGCAATAATGATGATGATGATAATGATGACAATATATATATATGTATATCCTCACATACACATATACTAAAGAACACTGAAAATATAACAAAAAAGGCAGAAAAACAAAAAGAAATCTGACTTACAGCAAGTATTGGACTTCTTGTCAACAATTTTGATGTGTCTTGTCTCTTTAATGAGTCGTTCATTAATTTTGTCCATATGGTCCCCTATGTCATCGATAATTTCTGAAAGGAACAAAGGATGACAGGTTAATTACAGGAATTTATAGAATTTAGGGCATACAGGGTACAGCTGGCTGTGCTTGTAGAAAAGTTGTGTGTGTGTGTGTGTGTGTTCAGGCACGTGCATGTGTGTCTGTGTGTAAGTGTGTGTGTTTATGAATGAGTGCATGAGCATGTGGATGTATGATGTGTGTGCAAGTGTATGAGTATGATGCATGTGTGTGTCTCTGTGTGTATGTGTGTGTGTGTACTTAAGTGCCATGTTATGCTACAAGTTCGCAGTATAAAGCTCCATTTGGAAGTTTAATCAGAGCAATTTAAATCAAATAGGGCATATGTTAGGACAATGGTGGTGGGGACACACATACATCTCCCTGCATTATCATCATCATTACTATCATCATCATCGCCATCACCAACGCAATCATCATTTTCATCACCACCACCACCACCATCATCACACCAAATTATGCCTTAACAGCTGTCTTCTATCCATGCTATCAAGGAATGAACTTTGTCCACAATACAACTTCCATCTATTCAATGTCAGCTCTAAACATTCACATCCTACAAACACAATGGTTGGGATGTTGGTTGCAGTGCTGGAATGCTGACAATACAGTCAAGAGTTCAAACCTTCCTCTGGTTCACCATCTCCAGTCAAACTGTGTAACCCATACTAGTATGGAAAGCAGTCATTAAATGATGGTGATTATAATGATAACGATGATGATGATAATAAAGATTTACTTTTACTGCTAGAAAACACCATGTCTCAGTAATCGATGAGATGGCCATGGCTGGAATGTCTTAGCTCATGTAAGGCCACAGTTGTTAAATGTTGATCAAGCAAAGGCACATATATGTGCAGAGTTAGGCAAGATTTCTTTGAGGATGACAAGCAGTTGCCCAAGCACACAAGTCTCCCCTCTCATATAACTGATGTTTATTCAAGGGAGAGCCTGCCAAATTGGACCAATACAGCTTGACACCACTGCTATTGTAATCACCACTGATAGAATACAAGAGTCTAAGACCATTGCTGCAAGGCATACGAAGGAGTTTTGAAAAGTTGCTGACTTTAAAGGTATTGTGAAAGGCCTGGTTGGGGGCCCATCTTTCTGAGTTCTTTTACAGGGCTCAGAAAAACTGAAGGACTGCTACAATAAGTGTGTGTAAAGCTGAAAGAGGAATATGTTGAATAAAATCATAATTAACTGATCCTCCTCTATTTTCATTTACCCAAAGCCAGGAACTTTTCAGTACACCCTCATGTGTGTGTTTGTGTGTGTGTTTGTGTGTGTGTGCGTGTGTGTGCACGCGTGTGTGTGTGTATACATATATATATATATATATATATATATATATATAATATATATATATATATAATATATATATATATATTATATATATATATAGGGAGAGTTCACGAAGAAAACAAACGACGAAGACAGGTGGTGTACAAAACAAACAGATGTATTAGTATAACGCTCAGGAATAGAAAAAGTCTTTTACGTTTCGAGCCTACACTCTTCTACAGAAAGGGACACAGAAAAATACACGTATATATGAGGGGGTGCTGAAAAGTTTCTCATTCTAAGGGTATTGTGAAAGGCTTGGTTGGAGGCCCAAACTTCCAAGTACTTTTACAGGGTTCAGGAAAACTGGACTGTTGCAATAAGTGTGTGTGAATCTGAGAAGTGAATATGTTGAATAAAATCATAATTAACTGAACCTCCTGTCTCTTCTTTTTCCCAAAGCTAGGAACTTTTCAGCACCCCCCCCCCCCACATATTGTCCAACCTTCCAATAATTCCACCAATCCAAAGCCATAGGTTGGTACTTTTTGAATCAGTCTCAAGAGGATGAAGAGCAAAGTTGAGTTTGGCAAGATATGAACTCAAAAAGCAGAGAGCTGAAGCAAACACTGCGAGGCTTTCTATACAACAACTTAGAACTCACATTCTGTCAGTTATGAGGAATGTTCCAGCTGATCCAATCGACGGAATGCCATGACTACGACAATACACCAAATATTTTTTTTAATCTTTTAATACAATTCCTAATAATGTGCCTCGTAACAGAGAGGAGGGAAATGGGATTTTTTTAAAACATTGAATGGCTATTGGGGTCTAGAAGAGTAATATAGGAATCAAAGGGATCCATAGGTAAAAAAGGGGTTGAGAAACATTTATATAGACTGTGGAGCAGGAAGGAAGGAAAGTGGGGTGTAATTTCATATGAATATGAGAGGAGAGTAACGGATGGTAGAAATGGATGCAGCAAGCTGGCAGAAACATTAGCATGCCAGGTGAAATGCTTAGCAGTATTTCGTCTACCATTACGTTCTGAGTTCAAATTCCACCGAGGTTGACTTTGCTTTTCATCCTTTCGGGGTCAATAAATTAAGTACTAGTTACGCACTGGAGTCAATTGTCTGTCCTTGTTAGTCCCCTGTATGCTTAGCCCCTTATGGGCAATAAAGAAATAAGAAATAGATGTGGTGATTGAGAAAAAGGGTTGAAGGTGTGGTTGGTGGTAAATATCAGAATGGAATGAGAGGTGAAGGACAATTCCATCAGAGACCAGGAGGGCTCAAGATGATGAAAACAATACAAAGATGAAACTAAGACGGTGGGGGGGGGGCAACAAACAAGAACAGGAAGGATTTACATCAAGTAAAAGAAAAGGGGTCAATAATAAAATATATTAATAAAATAATTACCATTCTGTGTATCACATTCATTGCCAATGTCCACTGCCATTTGTTTTTGGTGAGAAATGACACGTGATAATGCATCAAGACCTTCATCTTGCTCTACAAAAGAACAGCAGTAAATATTTCAGTTTAAAATGAGAATTCTGTAGGTATGTCTGCCATCTAATATATGGTACTTCATTCAAACTTACTTTTATACTTACCTTTTAGATATATTAAACAATATCATTAATAATATTAAACAAATGCAAAACCAATTGAAGATAGTACACACATGTGCATACATATATGTATATATACACAAATATATCAATGTATTGTATATAGATACACACACATATACATGCATGCATATATATATATATATATCATCATCATCGTTTAACATCTGTTTTCCACGCTAGCATGGGTTGGACGATTCGACCGGGGTCTGGGAAGCCAGGAGGCTGCACCAGGCTCCAGTCTGATCTGGCAATGTTTCTACAGCTGGATGCCCTTCCTAACGCCAACCACTCCGCGAGTGTAGTGGGTGCTTTTTACATGCCACCGGCACAGGTGCCAGGGGAGTCTGGCAGCAGCCACAAACGGTTGGTGCTTTTAACGTGCCACCGGCACGGAAGCCAGTCAAGGCGGCACTGACATCGGCCACGTTCGGATGGCACGTTTTACGTGCCACCAGCACAGAAGCCAGTCGAAGCGGTGCTGGCATCGGCCACGTTTGAATGGTGAATATATGTATATATATATCTTGCGAAGACCTGTTGAGACAAGTGAAATCGAAATCGATCAAAAATCAATGGAAATTGCAGTTGTGATACCAGTGCCGATGGCACATAAAAGAACCATCCAAACGTGGCCATTGCCAGCGCCGCCTTGACTGGCCTCCGTGCCGGTAGCACGTAAAAAGCACCAACTGATCGTGGCCGTTGCCAGCCTCGCCTGGCACCTGTGACGGTGGCACATAAAAAGCAACCACTATACTCACAGAGTGGTTGGTGTTAGGAAGGGCATCCAGCTGTAGAAACACTGTCAGATCAAACTGGGCCTGTTGCAACCTCCTGGCTTCCCAGACCCCAGTCGAACCGTCCAACCCATGCTAGCATGGAAAGTGGATGTTAAACGATGATGATGATGATGATGGATATATATATTCTTTTATTCTTTTACGTGTTTCAGTCATTTGACTGTGGCCATGCTGAAGCACCATCTTAAAGGGTTATAGTCAGAGAAATCAACCCCAGGACTTATTCTTTGTAAGCCTAGTACTTATTTTATCGGTCTCATTTACTGAACCACTAAGTTACAGGGACATAAACATACCAGCATTAGTGGCAGAGGGGGGGGGACACAAATAGAGACACACACGCACATAAATATATACACATACATATAAGACAGGCTTCTTTCCGTTTCTGTCTACTAAATCCATCCAAAAGGCTTTGGTTAGTACAATGCCATAGTAGAAGGCACTTGCCAAAGGTGCCATGCCGTGGGACTGAACCCAGAACCATGTGGCTGAGAAGCTAACTTCTTACCACACTGCCACAACTGTGCCTGTATATATATATATATATATATATATATATATATAAATATATATATATATATATATATATATATATATATATATATATATATATACTCACACACATACTTATTTATATATTGATGTTTGTTTTTTTATGTTATATTAAAGACAGTTTTACATTAAATTGAAAGATTACTCAATACCTTTGGTAGAATACAAATTTATTATTCTTTAACAAAAAAAGCATTGACAGTAACTCCGAAGTTTCGGCTAGCTGAGCCGCCAATGATATAGATGTATATTACGAATAAAAAGTAGCTCTGATAATGTAAACATTATTGCCTACACATACACAGTGCATTTGTTTTGTTTTTGCTGCGAGATTACATCCTGGGAAAGCTCCCTACACCGAGTAGTAAAGAACGCAGAATGTCCCAGATCAGGCAAGACAACAACCTCAAGATGATCAAGAATGATAGATCTTGGTATTTAACTATTATTGTGGCTCATCAGTACCATGGACTCAATACACCCCAAAACTTTCGTATATATACAGGGTGATTGAAAAGTAACTCCCGATTTTAAAATACTTAATAATTATTTATAAATTGTAATTTTTAGAAAGAAATGAATATGAGAGGAAAGCTTTTAGAATGAGGCTTTATTTAAAATTCAATATGGGCTCTAGATGTCGCCAGGAGCTTCTTGAGTTGTCCAAGAATTGCATCAACTGATTTGGCCGGGAACTCTGCTGGGATGGAAGACACTTGCCCTTCAAGCTCTTCCAAAGTTTTTGGTTTGGTGCAGTAGACTTGTTCTTTTAACCAACCATAAAGAAAGAAGTCAGGGCTCCTGGTTGGTCACTGATGCAGACCACAATGATCCATCCATCTCCCAGGGAAGTGGACATTCAATCATTCATGAATGACAAGAGCAATACAATTAGAGATTAAATACTCATACTTCAAAAAACAAACAAAAAATAAGAGAAAAAATTTACAATTAATAAATAATTTATAAGTATTTTAAAATAGGGAGTGACTTTTTAATCACCCTGTATGTGTATATGTATATATCATCATCACCATCACCATCATCGTTTAACGTCCATTTTCCATGCTCGCATGGGTTGGACGGTTTGACTGGGGACTGGTAAGCCAGTAAGCTGCACCAGACTCCAGTCTGATCTGGCAAGGTTTCTATAGCTGGATGCCCTTCCTAATGCCAACCCCTCCAAAAGTGCAGTGGGTGCTTTTTACGTACCACCAGCATGAGAGCCAGTCAGGTGGCACTGGCATCAGCCACAACTACGATTTCTATTTTGATTTTTGATTTTATTTCACTCAACAGGGCTTCTCAAGCACAGCATATCGCTCACAATTCAAGGGTACTTTAAAATAAGCTGGTTATGCAACACTGGTATCAACCACAGCTGTAATCTCACTTTACTTGCCGGGTCATTGGCTACCATTCAATTTCACTTGACTCAACGGGTCTTCTCAAGCACAGCATATCGCCCCACAATTCAGGGGTACTTATAAATGGGCTGGTAATGCGACACTGGTATCGGCCACGGCTGTGATCTCATTTTACTTGCCAGGTCTTCTCAATCATAGCATATCTCCAAAGGTCTCAGCCTTTTGTCATTGCCTCTGTGAAGCCCAATGTTCAAAGGTCATGCTTCACCACCTCATCCCATGTCTTCCTGGGTCTACTTCTTCCACAGGTTCCTTCCACTGTTAGGGTGTGACACTTCTTCACACAGCTCTCCTCATCCATATGCAGCAGATGACCATACCAGCACAGTCATCTCTCTTGCACACCACATCTGATACTTTTCATGTCCAACGTTTCTCTCAGGGTGCTTACACTCTGTTGTATATGCACACTGACATTACACATCCAGCAGATCATACTAGCTTCATTTCTTTCAAGCCTCTGTATGTCCTCAACAGTCATGGCCCATGTTTCACTGCCATGTAGCATGGCTGTTCACACACATGCATCATACAGTCTACCTTTTACTCTGAGTGAGAGGCGCTTTGTTACCAGCAGAGGTAGGAGCTTTCTGAACTTTGCCCAAGCTATTCTTATTCTAGTGGCAACACCCTCAGACAATCAACTCCCACAACAGACTTGGTCACCTAGGTAACGGAAGCTATTAACTACTAGCTTTTCCCCTGGCATCAGATGAAATCTGTTTTCTGTAAATCTTCGGTGTTTATTGCCCCTGTGCATCTGTCACACACAAAAACTATCTTCTCGGTTAACCTTCCTTTGATATTGCTGCATCTCTTATGTGTCAGTAGCTGAGTACATCTTATGGAGTTTCTACCTATGCCTTTTCTATAGATCAAGCAGGGCCATCTATCTGAAGGAGTTTGTGATTTGTCTGCCTTCCTACTTACTACGACTTTGGTTTTCGCTAAATTGATTCTAGACCTTGCTTCCACACTTGAAACTTCATCCCTAGTTTTGGTAGTGACTCAGCTATTAGAGCAAGATCAGTATAGAGGAGCTCCCAGGGGCACCGTCTTGAATTCCTCTGTGATTGCCTGGAGGACTATGATGAATAAAAGGGGGCTGAGAACTGATCCTTGGTGAACCCCTACTTCTACCCAGAATGCTTCACTCTACTCATTGCCAATTCTCACCTTACTGACAGCATCCTTGTACAGGGCTTGTACAGCTATATATATATATATATATATATATATATATATATATTTCGACTTGCTCCTCCGTTCATTGTTTTTTATGCCAGTATTATCACCATAAAACCTTATTATTTCCTCTTTCTTACTGTCAATGTCTTTCGTCTCAAATGCTAGCTCAAGCATTTCCTCACAACATATACCTTTCACTCATAGAAACTTACTCACACGACCACAAAGCATTTTGTCTCAAATCTTGTCTTCTCCCTCATCTATCGGTCATCACTCTGTCTATTCAATTCCTACACCATTTGCCATTCTATCGGTCTTTTCTGTCGCTTAAATTCCTACCCCATCGTTCCCAGTTCGCGGTGGCACCTGCCCTCCCACCCTCTCCACCTGTACCGGAAGTCCTTATCTCATCTTGTCTTCCTTTGCTTTTCTTCCATGAATACCTAAAGGCCTTAAGCCAATACCACCCCTACTATATAAGGTAGTGACCATACGGCGCAAAACATGATAGTGTAATGTAAGTAGGTTGAACTTAAGATCATTGCTTTGCTTATGAATTCTGCCAAATGTGAGCTTTCTTTTCAGGTACATGATGTCACTGCTCCCCGTCCCAGGGTCTCTAGGGTCCATACCTCCCACAACCTCAGGGTTGGCACACTGAAAGGTAGGTCTGGTGAGATTGTTGAGATGCTTGAACGGAGACGTGTCGATATATGTTGCATCCAAGAAGTAAGGTGGAGAGGAGGTTCTGCTAGGTTCCTCACAGGCAAAGGACACAGGTACAAGATTTTCTGGGCAGGAAACACTGACAGGGTTGGAGGCGTGGATATACTTCACGCTGAAAAATGGGTATGTAAGGTAATTGAGGTAATCAGAGTATGTGACAGAATACTGAAGATTAGAATAGTGCTTCATCATGGATTAGCAACCATTATATCGGCCTATGCCCCTCAGCCAGGGCTACGCGATGGACAGAAAGACCGATTCTATGACACTCTACTGCAGATTACCTCGTTGACGAATGACAGAGACCTTCTCTTTGTGGCTGGTGATTTCAATGGGCATTTTGGAAAACATGCTGGGGGCTTCCATGGTGTACATGGAGGCTATGGCTATGGTTCCCGCAACGAGGAGGGAACCAGGCTCCTGGAGTTCTGCGACGCAAATGATCTCATGGTTTGCAACACTAACTTCAGGAAACCTACCAGCCACCTAGTCACCTACCGATCGGGTCGACATACCAGCCAAATTGACTACATCCTTGCCAGGAAAAGGGAAAGATGGCTGCTTATAAATGCCAAAACCTTCCCAGGCGAAGAATGTACCCCACAACATAGACTGGTAGTTAGTGACTTCAGGATCAGGACTAAGAGGACGACCAGAAGACGACCAACATGGAGAAGAAGGATCTGGAAGCTTAAAGATCCTGCAAATGGATAGAGATTTAGGGACATATTACTTGAAGCATTTGACGAAGTAGAAGGGGATATAGCTACACATAGGGTAGAAGACAACTAGGGGATTCTAAGGGACAACCTTCTGAGAGCCAATGACCAGATCTGTGGCTGGTACAAAGTCCCCTCTCGACCTAAAATAACGTGGTGGTGAAACAATGTTGTAGACAGGGCAATTAGAGAAAAGAGACAGGCTTGGAAGGACTGGAAAAATGGGGGTAGCAGGGAATTGTATCAGACTGCCAGAAGGAAAGCTAGGAGACAGGTTTATTTAGGCAGAGGGGAAGCAGATAAGAAAAAATCTGCCAATGTTCTGCGCCATGAGGACCAAAGACTTGAGGTATTTCGCATTGCAAGACAGTGTGTGAGAGAGAATCATGATGTGGTAGGAGAGAAATGTGTCCGCATGGATGATGGTTCACTTGCGCTAAATGAGGATGCAAAGAGAGAGGTTTGGAGATGCCACTATGAAAAGTTGCTGAATAAAGAAAATGAATGGGATAAAGAGAGTCTGCCGAATGTCAACCCAACAGAGGGACCAGCTATCCGAGTTGACAGTTCCTTGGTAATTAAGGCAATTAGAAGCATGAAGACAGGGAAAGCCCCAGGCCCATCAGGAATTACTGCAGAGATGCTCAAAATATCTGGTAGTGTTGGCTATAGCCTAGTCACCCGTATAGTTAACCAGGTGATACACGAAGGAGTCATACCCAACAACTGGTGTAGCAGCATACTAGTCAACTGCTACAAAGGTAAAGGTGACGCCCTAGATGCAAATAATTACAGAGGTATCAAGCTGTTGGATCAGGTAATGAAGGTTATGGAGAGGGTCATAGCCCAACTAATTAGAGAGAGAGTTAGTTTAGATGAGATGCAGTTTGGATTTGTGCCAGGAAAAAGCACCACTGATGCCATATTCCTGGTAAGACAGCTGCAGGAGAAATATCTAGCCAAAGATAAGCCCCTGTACCTGGGTTTCGTTGACATGGAGAGAGCCTTCGACAGGGTCTCCCGATCCCTTATCTGGTGGTCAATGAGGAAACTAGGGATAGATGAATGGTTAGTGAAAGCTGTGCAAGCCATGTACAGGGATGCTGCTAGTAAGGTGAGGGTTTGCAACGAGTACAGTGAAGAATTCCGGGTAGAGGTTGGGGTCCACCAAGGTTCAGCTCTCAGCCGCCTCCTATTTATCGTAGTCCTCCAGGCAATAACAGAGGAATTCAAGACAGGATGCCCCTGGGAGCTCCTCTGTGCTGATGACCTTGCTCTAATTGCTGAGTCACTATCAGAACTGGAGGAGAAGTTTCAGGTGTGGAAGCAAGGATTAGAATTGAAGAGCCTTAGAGTCAAACTAGCCAAAACCAAAGTCCTAATAAGTAGGAAAGTAGACAAGTCACAAACGCCTTCAGGTAGATGGCCCTGCTCGATCTGTAAAAAAGGCGTAGGTAGAAACTCTATAAGGTGCACCAAGTGCAAGCTATGGACACACAAGAGGTGCAGCAATGTCAAGGGAAGGCTAACTAGGAAGATGGCTTTTGTATGTGGCAGATGCTCAGGAGAAATAAACACTGAAAATGTGCAGAGAGGAACTTCCGCCACATTCCAGGGAGAAAAACTAGAAATAGTTGATAGCTTCCGTTACCTAGGTGACCAAGTCAGTAGCGGGGGCGGGTGTGTTGAAAGAGTAACTGCTAGAGTAAGAATAGCTTGGGCAAAGTTCAGAGAGCTCTTACCTCTGCTTGGGACAAAAGGCCTCTCACTCAGAGTAAAAGGCAGACTGTATGATGCATGTGTACGAACAGCCATGCTACATGGCAGTGAAACATGGGCCGTGACTGCTGAGGATATGCGTAAGCTCGCAAGAAATGAAGCCAGTATGCTCCGATGGATGTGTAATGTCAGCGTTCATACTCGACAGAGTGTAAGTACCTTGAGAGAGAAGTTGGACCTAAGAAGCATTAGTTGCGGTGTGCAAGAGAGACGTTTGCACTGGTATGGCCATGTGGCGAGAATGGCTGAAGATAGTTGTGTGAAAAAGTGCCACACTCTAGCTGTTGAGGGAACCTGTGGAAGAGGTAAACCCAGGAAAACCTGGGATGAGGTGGTGAAGCACGACCTTCAAACTTTAGGTCTCACCGAGGAAATGACTAGAGACCGAGACCTTTGGAAGTATGCTGTGCGTGAGAAGACCCGGCAGGACAAGTGAGACTATAACCCATGGCCTCAGTCCACTTATGCATACCTTTCCTTCTTGGGACATAAAACTCTACTTGTGAAGACCTGTTGAGGCAAGTGAAAATCAAAAATCAAAATCGATCAACATGAATGGTAATTGTAGCTGTGATACCAGTACCGGTGGCACATAAGAGAACCATCCGACCGTGGCCGATGCCAGCGCTGCCCCGACTGGCTTCCGTGCCGGTGGCACGCTAAAAGCACCATCCGATCGTGGCCGTTGCCAGCCTTGCCTGGCCTCCGTGCCCGTGGCACGTAAAAAGCACCATCCGATCATGGCCGTCTGCCAGCCTCGCCTGGCCTCCGTGCCGGTGGCACGCTAAAAGCACCATCCGATCATGGCCGTCTGCCAGCCTCGCCTGGCCTCCGTGCCAGTGGCACGCTAAAAGCACCATCCGATCATGGCCGTCTGCCAGCCTCGCCTGGCCTCCGTGCCGGTGGCAAGCTAAAAGCACCATCCGATCGTGGCCGTTGCCAGCCTCGCCTGGCCTCCGTGCCGGTGGCACGCTAAAAGCACCATCCGATCATGGCCGTCTGCCAGCCTCGCCTGGCCTCCGTGCCGGTGGCACACTAAAAGCTCCATCCGATCATGGCCGTCTGCCAGCCTCGCCTGGCCTCCGTGCTGGTGGCACGTAAAAAACACCATCCGACCGTGGCCGTCTGCCAGCCTCGCCTGGCCTCCGTGCCGGTGGCACGTAAAAAGCACCATCAGATCGTGGCCGTCTGCCAGCCTCGCCTGGCACGTAAAAAGCACCCACTACACTCATGGAGTGGTTGGCGTTAGGAAGGGCATCCAGCCGTAGAAACATTGCCAGATCAGACTGGGCCTGGTGCAGCCTTCTGGCTTCCCAGACCCCAGTTGCACCATCCAACCCATGCCAGCATAGAAAGCGGACGCTAAACGATGATGATGATGATGATGATATATATATGGCATAAAACATGGGCTTCTTTCAGTTTCCATCTACCAAATCCATTGTAGCAGAAGACACTCGTCCAAAGTGCCACACAGTGGAACTGAACCCCGAAACATGAGGTTAGGAAGCAAGCTTCTTACCACAAAGCCATGCCTGTGCTTATTGGCTAATCAAACTTCTGTACAAATGCTCAAAGCCACGCACCCTCGAAACAAGACTAAAATAAAAAAAATTAAGAACTGAAAGAAAAATATTAACATAAAAATATAAATAAATAAATAAATAAAATTGAGCAATTGGATTGAAATTGGTTCCAGTCAGGAAGCAAGAGTGAATTCTAGGTGACAAGTTCAATGGAAGCTTACCAATTCTAGCAGAGTAATTATATGAAATGAGAATAAAACAATGAAACAGCTTACGTGCAATAACTCTCTGTTGGTGTGTACGTAGATTTTGGTTACCCATATTTTGGAACTCTTCTGGTTCATCTAGCCAAGGGTTTGTAGCAGGACGGCTTGTGGGAGGGCTGGACATCAAGTTCTGCCTGTGAGATAAATCAAAGTGGATTCTATAAAATACAGGATATCAGACGGTGCATGACCAGAGAGAGTAGTATTTGGAGAAAGCCAAGTAACGTCGTAAGGAGGCAAGGGGTCAGAATCATTAGCATGGTGATGATGATGATGATGATGATGATGAAGATATAACATGTATGGTGAAATCGAAATTGAACCAAATTCGATGACTGGCACCCGTGCCAGTAGAATGCTGACAGCTCCATCCAAGTGGGATCACTGCCAGAGCACCTGTATGGGTTCCGTGCCAGTGGCATGTAAAAAGCACTATTTGAGCATGATCGTTACCAGCGTCGCCTTACTGGCACTTGTGCCAGTGACACGTAACTAAAAAACATTTGAGCGAGGTCGTTGCCAGTGCCACTAGACTGACTCCTGTGCAGGTGGCACGTAAAAAACACCATTTGAGCGTGGAAGTTGCCAATACCGTCAGACTGGCCCTCATGCCGGCGGCATGTAAAAGCACCCACTACACTCTCAGAGTGGTTGGCGTTAGGAAGAGCATCCAGCTGTAGAAACTCTGCCAGATCAGATTGGAGCCTGGTGCAGCCATCTGGTCCGCCAGTCCTCAGTCAAATTGTCCAACCCATGCTAGCATGGAAAGCGAACATTAAATGATGATGATGATGATGATGCTAGTGTACAAACATCAATGCTAAATGGCTCTGAATGCAGAGTATGTGTAAAGACTAGACAGGAATGAAGCTACTGTGTGCCATTAAACATGCAACATCAGTAAATGTAAGGCAGCGAGCTGGCAGAAACGTTAGCATACCAGGCAAATGCTTAGCAGTATTTTATCTGTCTTTACATTCTGAGTTCAAATTTCACTGAGGTCAACTTTGCCTTTCATCCTTTCGGGGCTAATAAATTAAGTACCTATGTACTGGAGTCGATCTAATCAACTGGCCCCTTCCCAAAAAATTTCAGGCCTTGTGCCTAGAGTAGAAAAGAACATCAGTATACATGTACAACAAAATGCTAAGATATTGAGAGAAAAATTCATCATCATCATCGTCATCCTCATCATCATTCAATGTCTGTTTTCCATGCTGGCATGGGTTGTACAGTTTGACTGAAAACTCTGGTAAGTCAGGGAGCTGCACCAGGTTCCGATGTGATTTGGCAAGGTTTCTACAGTTGGGGGCCCTTCTTAATGCCAACCACTCCAAGAGTGCGGTAGGTGCTTTTTACGTGCCACTGGCACAGGAGCCATTGATGTGACACCAGCATTGGCCATGACTATGGTCTCACTTGACTTGACATGTTTACAGAAGCATGGTATATCACTAAAGGTCTTGGTCACCTGTCACTGCTTCCATGAGACTCAACACTCAAAAGGTGCCTTTTAGATGCCACCGGCACTGGCACACATATATATATATATATATATATATATACATATGATGTGGCTGTGTGGTAAGAAGCTTGCTTCCCAACCACATAGTTCTAGGTTCTGTCCCACTGTGTGCGCAAGTGTCTACTATTATAGCCTTAGGCCAACCAAAGCTTTGTAAGTGAATTTGGTAGATGGAAACTAAAAGAAGCCCATCATATAAACATATATATATATATATAATATATATATATATATATATATATATACATGTGTCTGTGTCTTTGTGTCTGTGTTTGTCTCACAGTACTGTTTGGCAAGCAGTATTGGTGTCTTTATGTCCCTGCTAAATAGACCGATGGAATAAGCATCAGGCTTAGAAAAAAAAACATGTTAATGGGAAAGATTCATTTCACTAAAAATTCTTTAAGGCAGTGCCCCAGCATGGCCGCAGTCTAATGAATGGAACAAGATATATATATATATATATATATATATATATATATATATATATACACACACACACATACATGTAGACAGACAGACAGACAGACAGACAGACAGACAGATAGATAGATGTGCATGTGTAGGTATGCACATGTAGTTATGCATGTGTGTGTCAGTGTGTGTGGCTGTATATGTCTGCAGATATATAAGTTTGTGTATATGTATATTTGACCTTAGTGAACCAAATTTTGTGGTGAAATGTACCAAAGTGACCTAATTTCAAAGTATCTTCATTTTCATCCTGCTGGTTGACAGAGAGAGAGAGAGAGAGAGAGAGAGAGAACTCTATAAGCAATGGAAGAAGCAATTTGCACACATCCCAATTATGTCACAGTAAACAAGTTCTAGAACGTTCCCTGTGAACACAATTGCCAGAATCTTTTATGCCCAATGGGAAATGACAGCTTTTCACACTTCCTTTCCGTCTCAAAGTGGATAGGGGGGAGGGGGTTTTAGCTCTGTTGTCTTGTCTATTTCAGCCATTGTAGCTATGTATCTCTTCTTTTTTACTAATAATGATTCTATCACTCTCTCTCCGAATATATCTGTCAAAACCATGCAAAATCAATCTATTCTAACTATTTCTACTTTGTATGTGCAATCTAGCAAACTATATCTGTTTATATTAGTCAACTTATCCAATTCATTTATCTGATGCAATATATATATATATATATATATATATATATATATATATAAGTAGGTGAATGAATTATCCTATGTTTATCGTCAGCATGGAAAATTCGTTTAACCGAAACCTGGGTAGCAAATTCACGTCAGAAACACGGTTGAAGCGACCTGCCAAGGGTAGAAACTCCGGGTTCATGTGCAAAAATTTGCGTGTTGTATATGAATAAATGAAAGAATGGAGTCGAACGAAGATGTTAACAAAATTCCTTTACTCTCGACACATGTTTCAAAGGCAGCATGTTTTCATTCCAAAGGAATAAAGGGTGCATTATGCAATCTTCTCATCAGAAAAGAAAGGGAGCCTCTCTCGACAAGACAAACAAAAATTTCGATGATTGCCTACATGGTAAACAAAGCGATAATGAGTGTTTTTTAAAAAAAAACGTCAGAAGAATTGACGTCAAAAATAGATAGTAGGAAGAGAAGGGATAAAATAATAATAGGTAGGGAACAAGTGGAGAGGGAAGGGTACGTTGATTGAAAGAATGTTCGAAGGCTTAGGAAAGAATTTCTCTATAGTAGTGGGGTGGACGTAAAGCTAATTGTTCAAACCACAGTGACTATCGTTATCATTTATATGAGTAGAAAGTGTGTTTCTGCCAGTGTTTACATTTGTATGATTTTTCTATGAGTGTGTTTACTTTCTTTCCTGATGAGAAGATTGCATAATGCACCCTTTATTCCTTTGGAATGAAAACATGCTGTCTTCGAAACATGTGTCGAGAGTAAAGGAATTTTGTTAACATCTTCGTTCGACTCCATTCTTTCATTTATATATATACACACACATATATATATATATGTGGTAGTGGTCATTCATTGCAATATATGCTTGGTGTAACGTACGCGGTTTGAACTTGAGCTTTATTGTTTGTCTATGAATACTGCCAAACGCGAGTTTTCTTTTCAGGTTCATGATGCTACTAGGTCCATTGCCTCCCACTTCCTCAGGGTTGGCACTCTCAACGTTGGCACACTGAAAGGCAGATCTGGTGAGATAGTCGAATTGCTTGAACGGAGGTGTGTAGATATATGCTGTATTCAAGAAGTGAGGTGGAGAGGAGGTTCTGCTAGGTTCCTCACGGGTAAAGGACAGAGGTATAAAATTTTCTGGGCCGGGAATACTGAAGGAGTCGGGGGAGTGGGTATGCTTATTGCCGAAAAATGGGTAGATAAGGTTATCGAGGTAGTCAGAGTATGTGACAGAATATTGAAGATTAGATTAGTGCTCCATCATAGTATAGCAACTATTATATCGGCCTATGCCCCTCAGCCAGGGTTACCCGATGGGCAGAAAGACCGTTTCTATGACACCCTACTGCAGACCACCTCATTGACGAACAACAGGAACCTTCTCTTTGTGGCTGGTGACTTCAATGGGCATGTTGGACGATATGCTGAGGGCTTCTATGGCGTTCATGGAGGCTATGGTTATGGTTCTCGCAATGAGGAGGGAACCAGGCTGCTGGAGTTCTGTGATGCGAATAGTCTTATGGTTTGCAACACTAACTTCAGGAAACCAACAAGCCACTTGGTCACCTACCGTTCGGGCCAGCATACTAGCCAAATCGACTACATCCTTGCCAGAAAAAGGGAAAGATGGCTGCTTATGAATGCCAAAACCTTCCCAGGCGAAGAATGTACCCCACAACATAGAATGGTAGTCAGCGACTTTAGGATCAGGACTAAGAGGACGACTAGAAGACGACCAACATGGAGAAGAAGGGTCTGGAAGCTTAAAGACCCTGCTAATGGACAGAGATTTAGAGACATATTACTTGAAGCCTTCGACGAAATAGAAGGGGGCATAGCTACACATGGGGTAGAAGATAACTGGGCGCTTCTAAGGGACAACCTGCTGAAAGCCACTGACCAGATCTGTGGCTGGTGCAAAGTCCCCACAAGACCCAAAATAACGTGGTGGTGGAACAATACTGTTGACAGGGCTATTAGACAAAAGAAACAGGCTTGGAAGGACTGGAAGAACGGTGGTAGCAGGGAAGTGTATCAGACTGCAAGAAGGGAAGCTAGGAGGCAGGTTTATTTAGCCAGAGGGGAAGCAGATAGGAAAAAATTTGCCAATGTCCTGCGCCGTGAGGATGAAAGACTTGAGGTATTTCGTATAGCAAGACAGTGTGTGAGGGAGAATCGTGATGTGGTAGGAAAAAAATGTGTTCGCATGGATGACGGCTCACTTGCGCTAAATGAGGATGCAAAGAGAGAGGTTTGGAGAAGCCACTATGAAAGGTTGCTGAATGAGGAAAATGAATGGGATAAAAAGAGTCTGCCGAATGTTGACCCAACAGAGGGACCAGCAATCCGAGTTGACAGTTCCTTAGTAGATAAGGCAATTAAAAGCATGAAAACAGGGAAAGCCCCAGGCCCATCAGGAATTACTGCAGAGATGCTCAAAATATCTGGTAGTGTCGGCTATAGCCTAGTCACCCGTATAGTTAACCAGGTGATACACGAAGGAGTCATTCCCAATGACTGGTGTAGCAGCATAATAGTCAGCTGCTACAAAGGTAAAGGTGACAACCTAGATACAAATAGCTACAGGGGTATCAAGCTGCTGGATCAGGTAATGAAGGTTACGGAGAGGGTTATAGCCCAACTAATTAGAGAGAGCGTTAGCCTAGATCAGATGCAGTTTGGGTTCGTGCCAGGGAAAAGTACTACTGATGCTATTTTCATGGTAAGACAGCTGCAAGAGAAATACCTAGCCAAAGATAAGCCCCTATACCTGGCTTTTGTTGATATGGAGAAAGCCTTCAACAGGGTCCCCCGATCCCTCATCTGGTGGTCAATGAGGAAACTAGGGATAGATGAATGGTTAGTGAAAGCTGTACAAGCCATGTACAGAGACGCTGCTAGTAAGGTGAGGGTTGGCACCGAGTACAGTGAAGAATTCAGGGTAGAGGTTGGGGTCCACCAAGGTTCAGTCCTCAGTCCCCTCCTATTTATCATAGTCCTCCAGGCAATAACGGAGGAATTCAAGACAGGATGCCCCTGGGAGCTCCTCTATGCTGATGACCTTGCTCTAATTGCTGAGTCTCTATCAGAACTAGAGGAGAAGTTTCAGGTATGGAAACAAGGTTTAGAATCGAAGGGCCTTAGAATCAACCTAGCCAAAACCAAAGTCCTAATAAGTAGGAAGGTAGACCAATCACAAACGCCTTCAGGTAGATGGCCCTGCTCGATCTGTAGAAAAGGTGTAGGTAGAAACTCTATAAGATGCACCAAGTGTAAGCTATGGACACATAAGAGGTGCAGCAATGTCAAAGGAAGGCTAACTAGGAAGATGGTTTTTGTATGTGGCAGATGCTCAGGAACAATTAACACTGAAAATGCTCTGAGACCAACTTCCGTCACTTTCCAGGGAGAAAAGCTAGAAGTAGTTGATAGTTTCCGTTACCTAGGTGACCAAGTCAGTAGCGGGGGCGGGTGCGCTGAAAGTATAACTGCTAGAGTAAGAATAGCCTGGGCAAAGTTTAGAGAGCTCTTACCCCTGCTGGTGACAAAAGGCCTCTCGCTCAAAGTAAAAGGCAGACTGTATGATGCATGTGTACGTACAGCCATGCTACATGGTAGTGAAACTTGGGCTGTGACTGCTGAGGATTTGCGTAAGCTCGCAAGAAATGAAGCTAGTATGCTCCGATGGATGTGTAACGTCAGTGTTCATAATCGATAGAGTGTAAGTACCTTGAGAGAAAAGTTGAACCTAAGAAGCATCAGTTGTTGTGTGCAAGAGAGACGTATGCGCTGGTATGATCATGTGATGAGAATGGCTGAAGATAGTTGTGTGCGAAAGTGCCACACCCTGGCAGTTGAGGGGACCTGTGGAAGAGGTAGACCCAGGAAAACCTGGGTCGAGGTGGTGAAGCACGACCTTCGAACTTTAGGTCTCACCAAGGAAATGACCAGTGACCGAGACCTTTGGAGGTATGCTGTGCGTGAGAAAACCCGGCAAGACCAGTGAGAACAGTCAAAATCAAGATCAAACCAAATTGAGGTCGATCAACATCAGGGCCCCCGTGCAGGTGACACGTAAAAGTACCATCCGTTCGTAGCCGTTTGCCAGCCCTGTCTGGCCCCCGTGTCGGTGGCACGTAAAAGCACCATCCGTTCGTGTTCGTTGCCAGCCTGGCCTGGCCCCCGTGCCGGTGACACGTAAAAGCACCATCCGTTTGTGGCCGTTTGCCAGCTCTGTCTGGCCCCCGTGCCGGTGACACGTAAAAGCACCATCCGTTCGTGGCCGTTTGCCAGCTCTGTCTGGCCCCCGTGCCGGTGACACGTAAAAGCACCATCCGTTCGTGGCCGTTTGCCAGCCCTGTCTGGCCCCCATGTCGGTGACATGTAAAAGCACCATCCGTTCGTGTCCGTTGCCAGCCCTGTCTGGCCCCCATGTCGGTGACATGTAAAAGCACCATCCGTTCGTGTCCGTTGCCAGCCTCGCCTGGCCCCCGTGCGGTGACACGTAAAAGCACCATCCGTTCGTGGCCGTTTGCCAGCCTGTCTGGCCCCCATGTCGGTGACATGTAAAAGCACCATCCGTTCGTGTCCGTTGCCAGCCCTGTCTGGCCCCCATGTCGGTGACATGTAAAAGCACCATCCGTTCGTGTCCGTTGCCAGCCTCGCCTGGCCCCCGTGCCGGTGACACGTAAAAGCACCATCCGTTCGTGGCCGTTTGCCAGCTCTGTCTGGCCCCCGTGTTGGTGGCACGTAAAAGCACCATCCGTTCGTGTCCGTTGCCAGCCTCGCCTGGCCCCCGTGCCGGTGACACGTAAAAGCACCATCCGTTCGTGGCCGTTTGCCAGCTCTGTCTGGCCCCCGTGCCGGTGACACGTAAAAGCACCATCCGTTCATGGCCGTTTGCCAGCTCTGTCTGGCACCTGTGCAGGTGGCACGTAAAAAGCACCCACTACACTCACGGAGTGGTTGGCGTTAGGAAGGGCATCCAGCCGTAGAAACACTGCCAGATCTGACTGGGCCTGATGAAGCCTTCCAGCTTCACAGACCCCAGTTGAACCGTCCAACCCATGCTAGCATGGAGAACGGACGCTAAATGATGATGATGATGATGATGATATATATATATATATATATATATACACACACGCACAATGGGCTTCTTCCAGTTTCTGTCTACCAAGTCCACTCACAAGGCTTTGGTCGGCCTGAAATTAAGGCAGATGCTTGCCCAAGGTGCCACGTAATGGTACTGAACCTGGAACCATGTGGTTGGGAAGCAGACTTGGGAGGAGGAGGAGGAGAATCATCATCATCATCGTCGTCGTTTAACATCTGCTTTCCATGCTAGCATGAGTTGGACGACTAGACTGAGGGCTGGCAAACCAGATGGCTGCACCAGGCTCCAATCTGATCTGGCAGAGTTTCTACAGCTAGATGCCCTTCCTAACACCAACCACACTGATAGTGTAATGGGTGCTTTTACATGCCACCGGCACAAGGGCCAGTCAGTGGTACTGGTAACGGCCATTCTCAAGTGGTGAATTTTTACATGCCACCTGCACAGGAGCCAGTCCAGCGGCACTGGCAACAACCTCGCTCGAATGTTTTTCACGTACCACCGGCACAAGTGCCAGTAAGGCGACGTTAGTAACGATCACTTTTGAATGGTGCTTTCTACATGCCACAGGTATGGAAGCCAGTCAGTTGCTCTCATAGCGATCGCGCACGGATGGTGCACTTAGTGCTCCACTGGCATGGGTGCCAATCATTGAATTTGCGTGTCTTGATGCCATATTGTCTAACATACACACCAGTTCGATTTCCACCCATTCATTATTACTTCTGCCTTAGTGAAGGCAGAGGTATTGTTGTCAGTTGTGCTTGTTTGTTTGTCCATGGACAAGATATCTCAAGAACAGCTGGATGGATTCGGATGAAACTTTCAGGGATGTTTGGCCTCATGACTGGCACGAACTGATTAGATTTTGGGATCGATCCAGTACCAGATAAGGCTTCTGGATTATTTTTCCTGTTTTTTTTGCTTAATTTTTGAGAGCGGTCAGGTTCAGTTTTAGTATTCTCATTTGTGAGAGCAGTCGAGTTTATTTCATATATTCTTATTTCAAAAATCATCTCCGGCTAATCGTTGAGAGGACGTTGGTGTTGCCATGGTAGAGGTTTGCACTCTCTGTGTGATCTCGTTTATATTTTTTTCTTCCAAAATTTTTATTGCTTTTGCAACCTTGTCAATGGATGCTGACTCTGTTCCATTGTTGACAAGGCTACAAAAGCAATGAAAATTTTGGAAGAAAAAACATAAATAATAAATGAGTGGAGATCAAATTGGTGTACATATGAGTTGTGTGAGAACTGCAATGCTGTATGCGAGTGAGACATGATGTCTGAGGGAGAGAGAGATGGTAATTTTGAGAAGGACTGAGAGAGCAACTGTGAGAGAAATGTGTGTGGGGGGGGGTGAAGCTATTTTATAGGAGGAGGACTGAGGACTTGATGGGAATGCTGGGATTGGAGGAATCGGAATGGTTGGCAAGGGTGAATGGAGTGAGGTGGTATGGGCATATGTTGAGGAGGGATGAAGAGCATGTTCTGAGGAGGGTGCTTGAGTTTGAGGTAAATGGAGTGCGAAAGCGAAGTAGACCGAAGAAAAGGAAGAGGGGACAGGTGGAGGAGATCGGAAAGGTTGATTTGAAAAAGGAGGAAACCCAAAACCAGACAAGATGACGAGATGGTGTGAGGGTGGTTGCTATGGCATTGCAGTAGATCTGGCCACCCCTGTTAACGGAAACAAAACCCAGATTTAAAACACTGGATGTTAATGATGATGATGAGATGATTATATATATATATATATATATATATATATATATATATATATATATATACATATCTATATATATATCACCATCATCATCATCATCATCGTTTAACGTCCGTTTTCCGCGCCAGCACAGGTTGGACGGTTCGACCGGGGTCTGGGAAGCCAGGGCTGCACCAGGCTCCAGTCTGATCTGCCAGTGTTTCTACAGCTGGATGCCCTTCCTAATGCCAACCACTCCGCGAGTGTAGTGTGTGCTTTTTACGTGCCACCTGCACAGGTGTCAGGGGGGTCTGGCATCGGCCATGATCGGTTGGTGCTTTTAATGTGCCACCAGCACGGAAGCCAGCCAAGGCGGCGCTGGCATCGGCCACATTCAGATGGTGCTTTTTATGTGCCACCGGCACAGGTATCACAACTACTATTTCCATTGATATTTGTTTCGATGTACATGCACTTGACTCAACAGGTCTCCTCAATCACAGCGAGATGTTCTGGGATCCAAGGTACTTTGAATGGGCAGGGGCTATGCGGAACTGGTGCCGGAAGCATCCTGGGTCTTTGTAGTCACAGCACATCTCCAGAGATCTCGGTCCTTCGCCATTGCCTCAGTGAGGTCCAACGCTCTGAGGTCATGCTTGACTACCTCATCCCATGTCTTCCTGGGTCTACCTCTCCCCCTGATTCCTTCAACTGTTTGGGAGCGGCACTTCTTCACACATCTCTCCTCATCCATCCGCAGTACATGACCATACCATCGCAAGCGTCGCTCTTGCACAACGCATCTGATGCTTCTTATGTCTAGCATTTCTCTCAGGGTGCTTACACTCTGTCGTGCATTCACACTGACATTACACATCCAGCGGATCATACTAACTTCATTTCTTTCAAGTCTACGCATGTCCTCTGCAGTCACGGCCCATGTTTCACTGCCGTGAAGCATGGCAGTTTGCACACATGCATCATACAATCTACCTTTCACTCTGAGTGAGAGACCCTTTGTCGCCAGTAGGGGTAGGAGCTTTCTAAACTTTGCCCAGGCTATTCGTATTCTAGTGGTGACACTCTCTGAGCATCCACCTCCACTACTAACTTGGTCACCCAGGTAGAGGAAACTATCAACTACTTCTAGTTTCTTCCCCTGGAGTGTGATGGAATCTGTTTTCTGAGTATTTGTGGTATCTATTGTCCCTGTGCATCTGCGGCACATGAAAGCTATCTTATCAGTTAATTTCCCTTTGATGTTGCTGCACCTCTTATGCGTCCATAGCTTACACTGGGTGCATCTTATGGAGTTTCTACCTACACCTTTCCTACAGATCGAGCAGGGCCACCTGCCCGATGGGGTGTGTGCTGAGTTCGCCTTTCTGCTAACTATAACTTTGGTCTTCGCTACATTTACTCTAAGGCCCTTTGATTCTAACCCTTGTTTCCACACCCGAAATTTCTTTTCTAGTTCCAGTAGTGATTCTGCTATGAGAGCCAGGTCATCAGCATAGAGGAGCTCCCAGGGGCAACCTGTTTTGAATTCCTCTGTTATTGCCTGGAGGACTATGATGAATAAAAGGGGACTGAGGGCTGAGCCTTGGTGTACACCTACTTCTACCCGGAATTCTTCACTATATTCATTGCCAATCCTAACCTTGCTGACAGCCTCTCTGTATAGAGCCTGTACAGCCCTTATTAGCCATTCGTCAATCTCCAGTTTCCGCATCGACCACCAGATAAGGGATCGGGGAACCCTGTCAAAGGCTTTCTCCAAGTCCACAAAAGCTATGTAGAGGGGTTTATCTTTAGCTAGGTACTTCTCCTGCAGTTGTCGGACCAGGAATATAGCATCAGTGGTGCTTCTACCCGGCACAAAACCGAACTGCATCTCATCAAAGCAAATCCTCTCCCTAATGAGATGGGTTATGACCCTCTCTGTGACCTTCATCACCTGATCCAACAGTTTAATACCCCTGTAGTCATTTTTATCTAGAGCATCACCCTTACCCTTGTAGCAGTTGACTATGGTGCTGCTACGCCAGTCATTGGGTATGACTCCATTATGAACTACCTGGTTTACAATGCGGGTGACTAGGCCATAGCCCACATAACCAGCTGTTTTAAGCATCTCAGCAGTGATACCTGATGGGCCAGGGGCTTTACCTGGTTTCATACCCTTAATTGCCTTAACTACAAGGGAGCTGTCTATTTGGATAGCTGGTCCCTCTACTGGATCAACATTTGGCAGGCTCTCCTCCACCCATTCATTCTCCACATTCAGCAGTCTTTCATAATGGCTTCTCCAAGCCTCTTTCTTTTCACCAACATTAAAAGCAAGTGCCCCATTATCCATGCGGACACATTTCTCTCCTGTAACATCACTATTTTCTCTCACACACTGTCTAGCAATCCGAAATACCTCAGTTCTTTGGTCCTCACGTCGCTGGACATTGGATATATGTATATATATATATGTATATATATGTGTATGTATATATATATATATATATATGTATATATATGTGTGCGTATATATATATATATATATATATACACATACATACATAAATATCAGTTAGTCTAGACTATTTTTTCTTTCATTGCATTGGTCTATCTCTATTTGTCTGCTCTACGTCAAGCAGTGTATCTCCTTCAACCCCACAAATCTCTTCCACAACAACACACACTGGTGCTTGTCCCTCTGTTATGCTTTAGCTTTTCAAACACCTGGCATAAAGACACATGTGTGCTTGAAATATATATATCTTCATGTGGCCACAACCTGAGATGCAATTTACCACATTCACCAGGGATGTTTGTCCCACATTAGTTTTGCTAAATCCTTGATCTCATGTTGTGCAAGTTTGCTAATAATATTAATATATTTATGCAGTCTTCATCTATTAGAATACAGAGGTCACCAAAATATAACAAAACATCCAAAACAGCCGAGTGTTCAGGAACAGTAATCTACTCTGTGTTGAGTAACAATGGTAAAGAGAAGTCAAATGTGTCTATAAACCAGTTCTTTGGTCTTCTGCTCACTCTATGGGATGTTTTGAGCCATCAAAAGAAGGTGTATGTATGTCATTATTTAGTTTTATTTCAAGATTTCATGCCAATAGAGAAAGAGCTAGTTTCTAACCTAGATAAAAGGTTCCTTCATTGGAATTTCAACAACATCCACAGGGCATTTTTGTTTGTTTGTGAGTGAGTGTGTGTATGTGTGTGTGTGTAGATTTGTATGCTTTGTTTTATGTATGAATTCTCATGCATATAGCTGCATGTCTAGAATACTCATATATATATATGTATGTACGTATGTAAGTACATACATACGTACGTACACATACATGCATGCTCCCCTCCCAGCTGAAGGGGTTTTTGTTATGCAAGATACTTGGTAACGTTTTCGGTGCTGGTGCCCCATAAAGAGCATCTGTGCCAGTGCCACATAAAAGGCACTCACAGTACACTTTGTAATGTAGTTGGCATTATGAATGGCATCAGCCATAGAAACCATGCCAAAACTGACCATTGGAGCCTGACACAGCTCTCCAACTGGCCAGCACTGGTCAAACTGTCCAAGCCATAGCAGTATGGAAAACAAACATTAAGCACTGATATATATATATATATATATCATTATCATTATCATTTAATGTCCATTGTCCATGCTGGTATGGGCTGGATGGTTTAACCAGGGCTGGTAAGCTTGAAGGCTGAACCAGACTCCAGTCTGATTTGGCATGGTTTCTATGGCTGGATGCTCTAGAAATATATGTATATATTCATTTCAATGTGTGACAAGTTCAAAAGAATCTACGTCCAGCTGCTAAGAATAAAGAACTCAAAAATAAGTCTGAGAGTGAATGAATTATTTAATCTATATTTCTTAGTCAGATATATTTTGTCATGCTAACGATTTTGGATTAAACATTTGATACACATACACACACACATCATCATCATCATTTAACATCCATTTTCCAGGGTTGGACAGTTTGACCGGGGTCTGGGAAGCCAGGAGGCTGTGCCAGGCTCCAGTCTGATCTGGCTGTGTTTCTACAGCTGGATGCCCTTCCTAACGCCAACCACTCTGAGAGTGTAGTGAGTGCTTTTATGTGCCACCGGCACAGGGGCCGGAGGAGGCTGGCAAACGGCCATGATCGGTTGGTGGTTTTTACATGTCACGAACACGGACACCAGTCAGGCAGTGCTGGCATCAGCCACGTTCAGATGGTGCTTTTACGTGCCATATGTACATATGTACACATATATATATATATATATATATAAGAGAGAGGGAACAATATAAACAGATAGACAGAGAGATGTATAGAAAACGATAGATCTCACAAATATTTTACAAGTGTGTGTGTGTGTGTGTGTGTGTGTGTGTGTGTGTGTGTGCACAATGCATGTGGATGTATCTGATTATCTCTCCAACTATCTTATCTAACAATCCATCTAGCTATCTATTTATCACTATATCTATTATTTTCACATTCACTATTTCCCTCTCTCTCTCTTTCCTTCCTTCTCTCTCTCTCTCTCTCATCCCCAGTCTCCCACCCACCCATCCTACAAACACACACACACCTAACATAAAAAGTTACAACTTCCAGTGTACAGCCTCCCACATTCTCTAAGTGTTGAAAATGTCAAGGTAAATACCACGCCACTCCCACTCCCCTTCTCCCAACAAACCCCACTCCCTCCCACACACATACACTTCATTGAGAGATGAGTGGAGGGTGAAGGTAAGAGGAAGGGCATGGCAGCTCTGAACAGAGGCAGAGATTCTGCTCTTATTTTCTGTTTCTTCCTTTTTTTTTTACTTGCATGTGTACGTATGTGCATAGTAATCTGCACCACACAGAAACATGTGAATGAGTGTGTGTGTGTATGTGTGTGTGTGTGCGTGTGTCTGTGTGTGTGTGTGTGTGTGTGTGTGTGTGTGTGTGTGGTCTGTGTGTGTGTGTGCATAGATAGATAGATAGATAGATAGATAGATAGATAGATAGATAGACAGATAGATAGATAGATAGATAGATAGATAGATAGATAGATAGACAGATAGATAGATAGATAGATAGATAGATAGATAGATAGATAGTTAAACAGAGAGATAGGTAGGTGTAGACACACACACACATAGATAGATGGATAGATAGATGAATAGATAGATGGATGGATACACACACACACACACACATATATACATACATAAAACCATAAAGTCAGGAGGTGTCAGAGGTGAATATGTATCTATCTATACCTGTAACTTCCGTAAGATTACAGCTGTTTCGCAACCTTCCTCATGTAGTATTAATTTTCAAAATACCCCATGGAGTGACAATGGTGCACCACATAGCTATGTTTTGCCCATTGGCAAAGCATAACATGCAATCAGCCACTGTATCCTAGCCAGAGATACAGTGAAGTCATGGGACTGTAGCATGGTGGATTGTGAAGAAGCTGATGGTGTTTCTAACATTGATGCTGAGCAGAGGAATCTTAGAAGAATCAGCTAATGAAAGACTCATTTCAAATTCATAACAAGAGCATTCAGAGAGCACAAACCTCCACCAAGGCAACACCAACGTCCTCTCAATAATTAGCTGGAGATGATTTTTAAAATGAGAATATTTGAAATAATCTCGACTGCTCTCATAAACGAGAATACTAAAAATGAATCCAACCACTCTCAAAAATTAAGTAAAAAAACAGGAAAAATAATCCAGAATCCTTGTCCGGTATTGGATTGATCTCAAAATCTAATCAGTTCATACCAGTCATGAGGCCAATTATCCCTGAAAGTTTCATGTGAATCCATCCAGCGGTCCTTGACAAAAAAACAAACAAACAAACACAACTGAAAACAATACCTCTGCCTTCACTAAGGCAGAGGTAATAATGGAATTGGATGATGACAGAAAGTCAAGGAAGTCTGTAAAAGTAGCAGGAAAAATAAAAATTATTCACATAGGCACAGGAGCAGCTGCATGTAAGTAGCTTGCTTATCAATCACATGGTTCCAGGTTCAGTCCCACTACATGGCAAATGTCTTCTTCTATAGCCTTGGGCTGACCAAAGCCTTGTAAGTGGATCTGGTAGACGGAAACTGAAAGAAGCCCATCATATATATATATATATCATCATCATCATCATCAGATGGTGCTTTTATTCAGCTGAATACACGTCATTGATTAGCTGAAATTACCAAAATACGACAACTTTAACACAAAATAACTCTGAAAATATAAACTTTTCTCAACAACACTAAGAGTAAAAGATGTTTTATATGACACATTCTACCAGTGTCCGAAGTCTGAAAGTGTTTAGTAACAAAAAATTAATTTCTCAATCTGCCGTCCAAGGGCAAGAGATCCCAATGATACGTTTGCTTATTTTTAGAATGACATTGCTGGGTAGGTGTGACATGTCAGATCTAATCAGTTTGAACATAAAACGGGTAGAATATATTTTGGCCAGATACGGCAGGTTTAAATGAGAAAGGGTTAAAAACAGGACAAAAATGGACTTACCTGATGTTGTCACCTTCATTGCGGAATGCCAGTTCCAGCTTCATTTGTTTACTGGAGAGTTCATCAATCATAATTTGACGTCGTTCAACCTCCCTCTGTGTTCTAATCACCAGGTAAGGATAAACAAGTGAATCATATCTTGGACATTCAAGTTGAGAGAAAAGTAAAGAATGTCAAATAAGGCGGTGGAGGGGGACAGAGAGGCAGGTTTGGCTGTGTGGTAAGAAGTTTGCTCTCCAGCCACAGGGTTTTGAGTTCAATCTCACTGCATGACACTTCAGGCAACTGTTTTGTACTATGTAGTTCTAGGCTAACCAAAGCTTAATAATAATAATAATAATAATGAAATTATTGTACACAGTGCTCAGGTGCACCACAACTTGTCAGAAAGTGCATATAAAGTACATGCAGTAATGTACAAATGTCTGGAAAGCGAACAATGTATGAGTCAGATACATGCTTGTGTGTGTATGGAGGGGAGAAAATCAAGTGTAGTGTTGGCGAATCTCAGGAAGTATGGAAGTTTTGAAGGATGCAGTGCTCCGACAACTAACAACCGATGCCGGCAGTTTGTTCCATGCTTCAGCAACTCTCAGCGTGAAAAAATGTTTCCTCAAGTCATGGGAGCTGTGCTGTTTTCTTACTTTGTAAATATGTCCACGGGTGTTAGATGGGTGGAGTTTGAAGAGGTGCTCAGAGTTATTGTTTGTGCGATGGTTGATAATTTTATGGGTGTCTGCCAAGTCAGCTGCCAGACATCGGAGTTTCAATGAGTGGAATTTGTAGGTGGAAACTGAAAGAAGCCCACTGTGTGTGTGTGTGTGTGCATGTGCATGTGTGTATGTTACTGTCTCCTTGCCTTGACTTTGCATATTAGTAAAACATATCTGTAAACAACCCATGCCAGTGGAATGTTAAAAGCACCATCTGAGTATGATCGTTGCCAGGGCTGCTGACTGGCTCCCATGCCGGTAGCACATAAAAGACACCATTCGAGCGTGATCATTGCCAGCATCACCCTACTGGCACTTGTGCTGGTAGAACATGAAAAACAACATTCGAGCGAGGTCATTGCCAGTGCCGCTGGACTGGCTCCTGTGCAGGTGACACATAAAAAACACTATTTGAGCGTGGCCATCGCCAATACCGCCTGACTGGCCCTTGTGCCGGTGGCATGTAAAAAGCACCCACTACACTCTCGGAGTGGTTGGCTTTAGGAAGGGCATCCAGCAGTAGATTGGAGCCAGGTGCAGCCATCTGGCTTGCCAGTTCTCAGTCAAACCGTCCAACCCATGCCAGCATGGAAAGCGGACGTTAAACGATGTTGATGATGATGATGAAGTGTCACCACCCATGCAGGTAGAGTGCTTCATTTCCAATCCTCATCATCATCGTCGCCGTCATTTAATGTCCAGTCTCCATGCTAGCATAGGCTGGACCGTTTGACATGGGGCTGGCAAGCAAGGAGCTGTCCAAGTTCCCGACCGTCTGTTGAAGCATGGTTTCTATGGCTCGATGCCCTTCCTAACACTAACCACTTAACAGAGTGTGTGGCGTGATTTTATATGTCACCCCATTCACTGGTGCATTAATGCAGCACTGACATGGGTGCGTTAATGCAATACTGGCATGAGCGCTTTTTAAGTGGCACCGGCACCTCGAAGAACAAGCCCTGTATGTGTGGAAGACAGTGATGTTACTTAAAATGTCTTGTTAAGGAGGGGAAACATTACCTTATTTGGAAAGAGATAAGGGTTGGTGACAGGAAAGACATCCTGCCTCTACATCTTGTGTCCAAACCATGGGAACATGGAAAAGTGGACATTAAAATAATGATGATGATGATGATGATGACAATGATAATGATGGTTTCAATCAAAAGTAGCTCCATTTTTCCCACCCCCAACCCATTATCTTATCAATAAGGAAGATAATTCTGGAATATTGTGGAAGAAACATCTGAATTTCCTCCAGATTGTAAAAAAAAGACAGAGGAATGACATATTGTTATTGTGGTTAAGTCAGGGAATGAAACAGAGTGTAAAACCTTCTGTTGTGGAAAGTAAACTAAAAGAAACCACTGACACTCGCTCAGATTTTGCTTCCACCTGATACCTACCAATAAATAACATAACTAGCTTTTCTGCTCTAATGACTGCCCATATTTCAAACCATGGAAGCCACTACATGGTCACTCGATCTGCTAGAAATAGCAGCCAAATCTTTTAAAACCCACACAAGGCCAGCCATTTACAGGTTATAGGAGGTATATTTTATATTACTGGTACACATTTCATTAGCTCCAAAAAGACGAAAGACAAGGCTGTTTGTTGCCGAATTCAAGCTCAAAACACAAAGGAACACGATTAAATATGATAGAATATTTACTCTTTACTCTTTTACTTGTTTCAGTCATGTGCCTGTGGCCATGCTGGAGCACTGCCTTTAGTCGAGCAAATCGACCCCAGGACTTATTCTTTGTAAGCCTAGTACTTATTCTATCAGTCTCTTTTGCCAAACCGCTAAGTTACAGAGATGTAAACACACCAGCATCGGATGTCTATACACACACACACACACATATATATATATATATATTATATATATATATATATATATATATATATATATATATATATACATATACATGATGGGCTTCTTTCAGTTTCCGTCTACGAAATCCACTCACAAGGCATTGGTCGGCCTGAGACTATAGTAGAAGACACTTGCCCAAGGTGCCACACAGTGGGACTGAACCCGAAACCATGTGGTTCGTAAGCAAGCTACTTACCACACAGCCACTCCTGCGCCTATTTAGTCAAGCATTCTACAATTATTTTGTTTTCTGCAAAAATTGTTTTATCCTTTACTTGTTTTTGACTGTGGCCATGCTGGGGCACCACCTTGAAGGATTTAATTGAACAAATCAACCACAATAGTATTTTTTTAAAGTCTGATATTTATTCTATCAGTCACTTTTGCTGAACAGCAAAATTAAGGGGATGTAAGTAAACCAACACCAGTAGTCAAGCAAATAGTAGGGGTGGCAAACATAAGCATACACAAATATACTTATACATATATATATCATCATCATCATCATCAAACGATGATGATGATGATGATGATATATATATGTATACACATATATATATATATATATATAATATATATATATATATATATATATATTATATATATATATGTATACATATATATATATATATAATATATATATATATATATATATATATATATATATATATATATATACATGTGTGTGTGTGTGTGAAGGCGCATGGCTCAGTGGTTAAAGCA
The DNA here is from genome assembly GCF_006345805.1 of Octopus sinensis. Taxonomy (NCBI): domain Eukaryota; kingdom Metazoa; phylum Mollusca; class Cephalopoda; order Octopoda; family Octopodidae; genus Octopus; species Octopus sinensis. The sequence continues at coordinate 72,837,930 of NC_043004.1, read as the reverse complement.
TCTGGCTCACAATCATATGGTAGTGGGTTCGATTCCCAGACCCGGTTGTGTGTTGCATTCTTGAACAAGACACTTTATTTCACGTTGCTCCAGTTCACTCAGCTGTAGAAATGAGTTGCGACGACACTGGTGCCAAGCTGTATCGGCCCCTTTGCTTTTCCCTTGGATAACATCGATGGTATGCAGAAGGGAGGCTGGTATACATGTGCAACTGCTGGTCTTCCATTAACAACCTTGCCTGGACTTATGCCTCAAAGGGTAACTTTCTAGGTGCAATCCCATGGTCATTCACCACTGAAGTCGGTTTTTACCCTTTACATGTCAGGCTTCTACACACTTTCCATCTACCTAATTTACTCAAAAGGCATTAGTTGTCTCGAGTTATAGTAGAAGACACTTGCTTAAGGGACTAAACATAAAACAGCATGGTTGCTAAGCGGGCTTCTTAACCACACAGCCATGTCTAAGATAGTGAACATAACATTATACAATTTCTTTTTTTTTTCTACAACAATTATTATAAAATAATTTTTTCCTTTTAATATTTCAATGATATCGATTTTATATTTCATCCTTTCAAAGGTCGTCAATAAAATATAGCACCAATCATGTAGTTAAAAAAAGACTCCGCCGGTTACGACGACGAGGGTCCCAGCTGATACGATCAACGGAACAGCTTGCTCGTGAAATTAACGTGCAAATGGCTGAGCATTCCACAGACACGTGTACCCTTAACGTAGTTCTCGGGGATAATCAGCGTGACACAGAGAGTGACAAGGCTGACCCTTTGAAATACAAGTACAACTCATTTTTGCCAGCTGAGTGGACTGGAGCAACGTGAAATAAAGTGTCTTGCTCAAGGACACAACGCGTCGCCGGGAATCGAACTCACAACCTTACGATCATGAGCCGAATGCCCTAACCACTAAGCTACGCGCCCTCACCCTCCTTCAAAACTGGGAGGCTTTGTACCCATATTAGAAATCATAAATTCAATAGTAGCCGCGATATCTCCAGTAATTAAAAGGGATTCCTTCTTTGCTATTAGAAACATGTAAATTCCCATGTAATTGTAGAATGTAACTGGTAAACCTTGAGTGGCGCGGCTATAAAGTCACAACCATTCGAGCAACTTTGACGGTTTATGGGCCAAGGGAAATAACTACGTCTTAATGATTGCCTCCCTTGTTTCGGAAATCATAACACAATATTTCAAGCCTATAACTAAATAGCAGGTTGTTAGATGCTTTGTCATTACTGCAGAAGTAGCAGAAGTGGTGGTAATAAGTTCACCACTGGGTAATTAATACGGTATAACTGTATTAGTAACCTTTGTGAAAATTTACAACAATATGTTACTACAAAGAATCAGGCGTTGATTATAACCAATTCTCAGAAACAACCAGAATGGATTCTGATCAGAACATTCATTTACTACACTTAGATACTTCCTTTATGAAAATTGTTAGAAAGAATGGAAGATCGGAATCTGGAAGCAATACTAACATTTGGGGGTTGTAAATTGAACATTGTGGCCCATAGGAAACTTTCAGGAACATGGATTCTTTTGAAATTCTTGCAGGAGTGTTTCAAGGACACACTCTGCTACTTTATGCTACAAGAATTGTCACAGCTGATCAATCAATCAAATTCACCAAAAGGAATGACTCAAGTCATTTAGTTCAAAAAATAACAAATAACAATTGTAGATTTTTGCAGATGATACAGTATTGTTATTGGCTCCATTTGAAGAACGTTCAGCTACTCATATGGCTTAGTAAAGGCTTAATCAGCCTTCAATAGACTTCATTATATCAGAAGGACACACACAAAAGGAAATGAAATATTTCCAGTATTTCAGCGCCTGAATAACAAACAAACTCAGGAAAGGATATTAACGCTTACATATCTCAAAACATGCCAGCATCTAACAAAACAAAGAAGAGGACCCATCTGCCATAGCAGAATTGATACCAGAGCTGGTGCTACATAAAATGCACTTGTGCTGGTGCCATGTTAAAAGCACAGGTACAACATAAAAAGCACCCAACAAGCAATTTCAAATTTGCTACAAATACTATTTTTTAAATTCTCTAACAATTTCTTATGATAACCTCATATATGTCATTTTTGTTAACACTATGTCCCCACTGTATCCCCAAAACTAGACTTTTGGTGATGGAAATGATGTCATCTTTCATTGATATAATTGGCTGGCCCTTACTGTCTTGTTGCAGACATCCAACAAAGTTTCTGTGAGGGTACCTTTTTTTGCAATGATTTGGATGATTATACATAAACTTCTTTAAAAGGTTAGCAACTGATCGGAACTGAAGTATTTTTTGATCTTAAATATGGTTTCAAATGTTGGCACAAGGCCAGTAGTTTCAGAGGAGGAGTGAGCCTGAAAGGATGAAAGGCAAAGTCAACCTTGGCAGAATTTGAGCCCAGAATGTAAAAACCGATAAAATGCTGCTAAACATTTTGCCTGGTATACAAATGATTCTACCAGCTCACTGCCTTCTATCTGGCCTGAAAAATAAAGTTTAGTTTTGGGGATGTAATGTTAACAAAGATGACATACATGAGGTTATCATAAGAGATTATTAGAGAATGTAAAAAATAGTACTTGTAGCAACTTTGAAATTTTCAATTTGAATGGTGTTTATGGAGTCTTGCAAAGTGCTTGTTTGTGTAAGTACCACCAATCAAAAGCTCAGATACTTTGATATGAATTTTTGCCTCAGAAATCTTTGATCTGGTTAGAATCTTGCTTTTGGAGTGACTCAAGTATGATGGTCACAGATGTTTTATTTTATGTTTGTGCCCTAGTCAAACCGTTCAACTCATACCAGCATGGACAACAGATGCTAAATGATGATGACGATCATGATGATGTATAATGATGGTAATAGGAGAGAATGTGTACCATTTTGGGGCCTTCCTCTTGATGGCTTTACAGCACTCTAAGATATGAGGCCCTGAATATTAAATCAAGTGACTAGTATTTGATCTTCAGTTGTTCATTTTAGGATTATCAGGATTGTCTTTGGTAAAGAGGAAGATACATCAAATGATCTAGATTTACGTATAATATATTTCAGCAAAAGACAGGAGAGTCATGGATAAATGTGTATGATCCTTAAATTTAGGGGGATTAGGATTTACTAGGATCCATATACTATTACCATCATTATACATCATCATTTAGCATCTGTTGTCCATGCTGGTATGAGCTGAACGGTTTGACTAGGGCACAAACATAAAATAAAACATCTGTGACCATCATACTTGAGTCACTCCAAAAGCAAGATTCTAACCAGATCAAAGATTTCTGAGGCAAAAATTCATATCAAAGGCTTATGAGATAAAAATCTGTTTTTGTTTGTTCCTTCTTGAGCCATGCCTGGCTCATAAGGGCTGGTTTCCCGGTTTCCTTGGCGTATAGGTTCCCCACATGGACGGGACACCAGTCCGTTGCAGGTGAGCTGCAAGATGCAGGAGGAAAGAGTGAGAGAAAATTGTGGCGAAAGAGTCAGCAGAAGTTTGCCATTACCTTCTGCCAGAGCCGACGTGGAGCTTAGGTGTTTCACTCATAAACGCACATCGCCCGGTCTGAGATTCGAACCCACAATCCCTTGACCGTGAGTCTGCTGCTCTAACAACTAGGCCATGTGCCTCCGAGATAAAAATCTACAGAACCAAAATCATCCAGCCTATTGGAGAAGAACCAACATATCTTAACTCTTCTTGTTTTACATCTTCACTCGATTTCTTACTCTACACTACTTATTCTCAACCAGGCTCTATATAAGATTTTGTGGTTAAAGTTTATGCGCAATAAATTGGTTATATTTCTACAACACAAAATACTTCAACTACATTTTATACAATTTTATCATCATCATCATCATTTAATGTCCGTGTTCCATGCTAGCATGGGTGGGATGGTACCACAAAAGCCTGTACCAGACTTCTGTGACTGTTTTGGCAGGATTTTTACAGCTAGATGTCCTTCCTAAGCCCAAATACTTAGCAAAGTGAACTTAATGCTTTTTATGTGAGGTGAGTAGTGCCTTTCACATGGCACAAGCACAAGTGAGGTCAGTTTTGGCAAGGTTTTTACAGCTAGATGCCCTTTCCTACACCAACCATTCAGCAGCATGGACTTAATGCTTTTTATGTGGCACATGCACAGGTGAGATGAGTAGTGCTTTTTACGTGGCACAAGCACAGGTGAGGTCAGTTTTGGTAAGGTTTTTACAGCTAGATGCCCTTCTGAACACCAACCAAAAGGCAGTGAGCTTGCAGAATCATTAGCAGGCTGGGGGAAAATAATTAGAGGCATTCCATCCATCCTTATATTCTGAGCTCAAATTCTGTGGGGGGTCAACTTTGCCTTACATCCCTTCAGGGTCAATAAAATACATATCAATTGAATACTAGGGTTAATGTATTCAATTTAACCCCCTCCTACAAAATTGCTGACCTAGTGCCAAAATTTGAAACTAATATTCAATTATAAATATAAATTCTTTTACCCTTTTACTTGTTTCAGTCAATTGACTGTGGCTATGCTGGAGCACAGCCTTTAATTGAGCAAATCAACCCCAAGACTTATTCTTTGTAAGCCTAGTACTTATTCTATTGGTCTCTTTTGCCGAACAGCTAACTTATGGGGATGTAAACACACCAGCATCGGTTGTCAAGTGATGTTGGGGAGACAAACACAGACTCACAAACACACACATATATATATATATATACACACATATATACGGCAGGCTTCTTTCAGTTTCTGTCTACCAAATCCACTCACAAGGCTTTGGTCAGTCCAAGGTTATAGTAGAAGACACTTGCCCAAGGTGCCACGCAGTGGGACTGAACCTTGAACCATGTGGTTCAAGCTACTTACGACACAGCCACTCCTACGCCTATAAAATAGTTTTTTTTTTTATATAAACGTTGAATGGCTATGAGCATCCATCAAAGGATTCCGAAGGTAAAAAGTGGTTGAGAACCACTTCTCTACATTCCTAATTCAATGCCTCGTTGCCTCTTCTCTTCAACTCTCCCTCTCTCCGGTATCACTGTCATTTCTATTACTTCAACAGATACAGTCATCATCATCATCATCGTTTAACGTCCGCATTCCATGCTGGCATGGGTTGGACAGTTTGACTGAGGTCTGGAAAGCCAGCAGCTGCACCAGGCTCCAATCAGATCTGGCAAAGCTTCTACAGCTAGATGCCCTTCCTAATGCCAACCCCTCCAAGAGTGTAGTGGGTGCTTTTTACATGCCACCGGCATGGAAGCCAGTCAGGGGGCACTGGCCACAGCTATGATATTGGTTTTACTTGACTCAACAGGCCTTCTTACGCATAACATATCGCCCGATGTATCAGGAGTATTCTTAACAGTATGTTTCATTAATATCTAGTGCAGCTGGAAAGTCGAAAAGCAAACTAAGATTTGGATAGATGAGTGTCCAACAGCGAGACAAGTTGGTTGACCAGCAGGAATCTATTGGGTTGTCTGGAAAGTTTGTGCCAATTTATAGTAGCTTATCTTTCGACTTATTTTAGAACATGGTTGAGGCCATAAAATAGGATTTGACTACACCGCCATTTAGAGCGCAGTTTAAGCTATCTTTTCGTGGAAGGTTTATGTTCCTATAACCTGTGTTAATTCTGTAACCCTTTAAAATGGGAGATAAGAAATTTCTTTTTCGGCACTTGATGCTTTGGGAACCAGACAAAAATTGCTGCAGCTCGGCTGGGGTGTGTTACCCCACACCTCATATTCACCAGATATTGCTCCTTCGGATTTCCACTTATTCAGGTCTCTGCAGAATAGTCTTAATGGTAAAAATTTCAATTCCTTGGATGACATAAAAAGATACCTTGATGAATTCTATGCCATGAAACCACCTCAGTTCTGGGAAGAGGGTATTTCCAAGTTAAAGGAAAGATGGAGACACATTCTGCAACAAAATGGTTCATATTTGGTCGATTAAAAATGTCATGGCAAGTATTTATTGACCTTTTTCTTTCCTTTACAAATCGGTAAGAACTTTCCGGACAACCCAATAGTTAAAGTTTTTCCGGCTGATGACAAAAACACGATTCCACCTTAGTTGTCACAGTCTGATTTGTCTCCCTTGTCGAAGACATTTAATAATAGTTGAACCTCTTAGATCAGGTGATATCTTTTCTCACATCCAGATTTGCAGAAACAGCATATGTGTGCATGTAGCTTTGATTTGAGCACTTTGTTCCTAAGTTTATATATCAATCTACAAATCACTTTCAACCAGTTGGCCTTGAAGTTGCGGCTGTGTGGTAAGAAGCTTGTTTCCCAAACCACATGGTTCTGAGTTCAGGCTCAAATGGTAGCACCTTGGGTAATTGTTTTCTATTGTAAGCTTGGGCTAACCAAAGCCTCGTGAATGGATTTGGTAGATGGAAACTGAATGAAAACACCACACACCCATTTCCAAGTAAGTTTATATATATATATATATATATATATATATATATATATGATGGGCTTCTTTCAGTTTCCGTCTACCAAATCCAGTCACAAGGCTTTGGTCAGCCCCGAGGCTATAGTAGAAGACACTTGCCCAAGGTACCATGCAGTGGAACTGAACCCAGAACGATGTGGTTGGGCCTGATGTCACATGTATAAAGCTAAGCGCTTTATGGACATGAAACTTTAGGTAACCCTATAAACCAGCCATAACTAACATTCTTTAAATACTCCACTGCTCTATAACTTAGAGTGTGCTTCGCTTTTGGATTTATGATTTACTGGCAATGTGTTACCAGTGTCACCTTACCAGCACTTGTGCCAGTGGCACGTGAAAAACAACATTCGAGCGAGGTCGTTGCCAGTGCCGCTAGACTGACTCCTGTGTAGGTGGCACGTAAAAAACACCATTTGAGCTTGGCCGTTGCCAGTACTGCCAGACTGGCCCTCATGCCGGTGGCACGTAAAAGTAGCCACTACACTCTCGGAGTGGTTGGCGTTAGGAAGGGCATCCAGCGGTAGAAACTCTGCCAGATCAGATTGGAGCCTGGTGCAAATCGTGAAACCCATGCTAGCATGGAAAGTGGACGTTAAACGATAACGATGATGATGATGATGTGTGTGTGTGTGTCTCTTTGTGTCAGTATTTGTCTCCCACCACCACTTGACAACCAGTGTTGATGTGTTTACATCCCTGTAACTTAGCAGTTCAGCAAAAAAGACTGATAGAATAAGTACCAGGCTTAGGAAGAAAATTAAGTACTGGAGTCAATCTGTTTGTTTAAAATTCTTTAAGGTGGTGCCCCAGTATGGACACAATCTAATTACAGAAACAAGTAAAGGACAAAAGATCTATATATGGCATAAGGAAGGTCATCCGGCCATAGAAACTGTGCCAAAGAATATACTGGAACATGATGCAGTTGTCTGGTTTGGACTTGCCAGATTCTGCCAAACCATCCAATCCATGCCAACACGGAAACCACGCATTAAATGATGAAGGTGATGATGATGAGGATGTGCGTTTGTGTGTGTGTGTGATATTTATGTTATTTAGCTATTTGCATGACCACACATACACAGACATATAAATTTGTGTGTGTGTGCGTGTGTTGTGTGCATACATTATGCACACGCATTTAAAAGACTGGGATGTGGGGCGAGGGGTGAGTTGGGGTAGGGTGGAAGGGCTTACTCTAAATATCCAAATTGGTTAGGAAAGCAAACAACTATTCATGCTGGTGGTGGTGGCGGCGGCAACGGCAGCGACAGTGGTATGAGCAAGGAAGGACAAAAGAAGGGAAGGAATGAGCAAAGAAATAAAGGAAAGAGTAAGAATAAGAAAGAAAGAATTGTAATAAAAAAAAAAATTATGAAAGAAAGAAAGGAATAAAGAGTGCAGAAAATAAAAAGAAGGAAATTGAATGAATGAATGAAAGAAAACATGTAAAGGATACAGTCTGTGCGAGGCTGAGTGTTGTATAAGCATTGGTTTCAACTGGGCAACATCACTGGAGAATTTCTTCATAGATGTCCGGATCTGTGAGTTGAGCTGTAACCATAGAAACACAACAACAAAACAATGAGATTTTATTTATTTATTTAGTTGAACAGAAAGACAAGGAGTAAAGAACTGACATAAGTAAAATAGCAAAAGAACAGAGAGGGAGAGAGACAGACAGACAGAGAATGCAGGCAGCCTCCTTGTTTCACACACAAACTGACAGAGGTCTGGCTTGCTCATTGCTTCTAGCGGTTTGTTTAGTTAACCCAATATTTTAAAGGGGGTTAAAAAAAAAAGGAAAAAAAAAACAAAGCAAAACTCTTTACAAAGGGAAGATGAAACTAAGCACCAAACATTAAAAAGAAAAAAAAATTGCTGCTTTAACTGTTACAAGATGAATTTATCAAAGAGCAAAAATGAAGACAGAAGGTTGAAGCCAAATGCAAAAAAAAAAACTTCATCATCATCATTTTCATTTACTGTGTTTTCCATGCTGGCATGGGTTGGACAGTTTGACAGGAGCAGGTAAGGCCAAGAGCTGCACCAGGCTCCAGTGTCTGCTTTGGCATAGTTTCAATGGCTGGATGCCCTTCCTAATGCCAACCACTTAACAGTGTGTACAGGGTGCTTCTAATGTAACACCAGCTACTTTTATGTGAAGGCACGTAGCTTAGTGGTTAGGGCATTTGGCTCACAATTGTAATGTCGTGAGTTCAATTCCCGGCGACGTGTTGTGTCCTTGAGCAAGACATTTTATTTCACGTTGCTCCAGTCCACTCAGCTGGCAAAAATGAGTAGTACTTGTATTTCAAAGGGCCAGCCTTGTCACACTCTGTGTCATGCTGAATCTCCCTGGGAACTATGTTAGGGGTACATGTGTCTGTGGATTACTCAGTCACTTGCACGTTAATTTCATGAGCAAGCTGTTTCGTTGAGCGTATCAGCTGGGACCCTCATCATCATAACCGACAGAGTGCTCCTTTTTTAGCACCAGCAACAGTGGGGTCACTGAGAAACTTGCAGCAGAAAAATCCCTAGACTGGGAGAGCAAATGACACTGAGGGAGATGGCTTTGTTCTGGTCTAGAGGTTAAAATAGAGTGATAGAGGAGATACTTGGTTACCCCAGGAGGAAAAGAAAGTAAGGAGAGTATACTAGTCTCCTTTAGCTCATGAGCAACCTGAACTAAGCTGACCTATGACCAAAGGAGTTTGAGCTGTGATGTATTCTATAGCTTTCTGCATTTTATATCCACACAACATCTCTGATGTTAAGGTAATGGACAACTGACCACAAAGTTACAAGTCCAGATCTTACTTCTACCACTGAGCTGTGCCTCTGAGCAAGGCACCTATTTTGCTAAATTGAACAGGAAGCAGGTCTAACAACTAATTCACAATTGAGTGGTTAGGAGTAGAATCATGTTGTACTGCATTAGTTCAAAGTACAGGCATAGTTGTCAAAGCTGTCCTTTACATGTAGAAGTCTTACACAAGTGAGTAAGCCATTCATGACAGTAAACTGATAGCAACCATAGCTATTCTTAACCCTTTAGTGTTCATATCACTCTGTCACATATAATGTGGTCTGTTTTTAGAGTGACACTGCAGGGTAGGTTTGAGAGGCTGGATCTGGCCAGTTTGAACATAAAACAGGTGGAACACATTGGCCAGAAATGACCAGTTTAAATGCTAAAAGGTGAATTAGATGTAAAATACATGCAACACTACAACAACACTAGTAGTATATTGTTGGCACTCCGTCAATTACGACAACAAGGGTTCCAGTTGATCCGATCAGCGGAACAGTCTGCTCGTGAAATTAATGTGCAAGTGGCTGAGCACTCCACAGACACGTGTATCCTTAACGTAGATCTTCGGGGGAGATTCAGCGTGACACACAGTGTGACAAGGCTGGTCCTTTGAAATACAGGTACAGCAGAAACAGAAAAAAAGATTGAGAGAAAGTTGTGGCGAAAGAGTACAGCAGGGATCACCACCAGCCCCTGCTGGAGCCTCATGGAGCTTTAGGTTTTTCGCTCAATAAACACTCACAATGCCCGGTCTGGGAATCAAAACCACGAGTCCACTGCCCTAACCACTGGGCCATTGCGCCTCCACAGTAGTATATATAACACTGACATTACTTCTCCCAGAAACAAATCAATTTATTTCCTTTCATTACTCAAGAACTGTTTAATACTATTTGTAATGCTTGTTCTTGTATCAGTCATCAAATCATTCAAAACTTGAAGAACAGATTCCATATTTTATCCACCCTTGCTATTTGTGTCATTTGAAGGCAGCAAGCTGGTAGGATTGTTAGCACAATGCACAAAATGCTTGATGGCATTTCTGCCAACTCTTTACATTCTGCATTCAAATTCATCATCATTGTTTAACGTCTGCATTCCATTCTGGCATGGGTTGGACGGTTAGACTGAGGACTGGTGAGCCAGATGGCTGCACCAGGCTCCAATCTCATCTAGCAAGGTTTCTACAACTGTATGCACTTCCTAATGCTAACCACTCCAAGAGTATAGTGGTTGACATTAGGAAGGGCAAAATGCCAGTTGAATACTTGGGCATCAATGTAATCACCTATGCTCCTTCTCTGAAATTGTTGGCATTGTACCAAAATTTGTAACCAATATTTGTATTATCCTTTATTTGTGAATACCATAAATCCTCGAGTATAGTCTGCCCTTGAGTATAATATGTACGGGATTTTTAGGGGGCTATACCTCTGAAAAACCTAAACCTTGTGTATAATACGCAGCCCTTCTCGAACTTGAATTGTGCGTAATTAAGCCAGCAACACCTAGTCGAACAAACACTTCCGCACTTGCGTAATACAATAATGGGGATGTCCTTAACTGTTATATGGGAATGTAAATATGTTTGCAAATTGTTTTTGTTACATGTTATTCTATGTTCTGAATACTTTTATTTTAATAAATGTTGCTTACTGCAAGTTATGGATGATTCTTTTATGACTTCATTGCTTTCAGGCTTAGCTTAAGATATTTTCGCCCCCGACATCACAAAATGCGTCTGAATAAACATTGCCGATCAGCAAATGGAGACTCGGGCATTGCTTAGAAAATATTTCATTTTTAACCTCATATATAGTACGCACTAGGGATTTTGACCTTTAAATTTTGGGGAAAAAATGCGGATTATACTCAAGGATTTACAGTATACAGGTTCACCCTTAAGAACCACAGCAGTTAAATGATGAGGATAGTAACAAGTATCATCATCGTCATTTAAGGTGCCATAGCACAGAAGTTAGTGTCAGGCTCACAAACATGAGGTAGTGAATTTGATTCCCAGACCACACTGTATGTTGTATTCTTGAGCAAGAATACAACATACAGTGTAGTCTGGGAATCAAACTCATCATTGTTGGGACCATTGATTAGCCCCCGTGCCGGTGGCACGTAAAAAGCACTATTCAAGCGTGATTATTGCCAGCGTTGCCTTACCAGCACATGTGCCAGTGGCATGTGAAAAAATAACATTTGAGTGTGGTCGTTGCCAGTACCACCAGACTGGCTCCTGTGCAGATGGCCTGTAAAAACATCATTTGAGCGTGGACGTTGCCAGAACCGACTGACTGGCCCTCGTGCCGGTGGCATGTAAAAGCACCCACTACACTCTCGGAGTGGTTGGTGTTAGGAAGGGCATCCAGCTGTAGAAACTCTGCCAGATCAGATTGGAGCCTGGTGCAGCCTTCTGGTTTGCCAGTCCTCAGTCAAACCGTCCAACCCATGCCAGCATGGAATGTGAACGTTAAACGACAACAAATATCAGTGGCATGGAGAGGTGATGCTGGTATGAATGGGCAACTGTTGGTTTCCCATAAATAACCTTGCCCAGACTTGTGCCTCAGGGGTTAATTTTCTAGGTACAATCCCATGGTCATTCATGACCGAATGGGATCTCTTTCTTTCAATGACAATTTCTGACATTTTGTGCTGTATTGTACAGGACACTATATCAGATAGTGGAGCCAAGGGACATCACTCTTATTGTCTCAACTTAATTCATTAAAGAGAGTCACAAGAATTGGTAGGCTTGAGATGATAATGATGCATAGCAGCATGAAACAGATTGGAATTAGATTCAAGTCATGTTCACTCCTGATATATTTTTCTATATTTTTTTTTATGGCCTACTTGTTCAAAAACCAATATTGTTCTCATCGGGTGCAGAGTGGTGCCACATTAAAAGCACCCAGTACACTCTGTAAAGTGGTTGGGCACTAGGAAAGGCATCCTGTTGTAGAAAACCATGCCAAAACAGACACTAGAGTCTGGACAGCTCACCAGTTCCTGTCTAACCATCCAACCCATGCCAGCGCGGAGAAAGGGTATTAGATGATGATGATGATGATGAATAAATGCAAAAAGTAATTAAAAATAAGATGAATGAAAAAACAATGACACAAGCAAAAAATACAATGTCCAAATTTCAAGAGTGAAAGGAAACAGAGATGAAAGATGAGGGTAAAATGTTAAATGGTAAACAATGGTAACTGTAAAAAAAAAGTGCTAAGACATTTGAAGAATCTTACCTTAGTGTAAGCAGAACTTGTTCGTGGATGTTTATCTCTTTTGTTGAGTTCAACAAAGAGTTCATGGCCCAACTTGGCACAGCTGTCATGTTTGCTCATCCTGAAAATACAAACAATTTTGTGAAATAGTCACTTATGTATCATATTAAATGTATATACACCACCGACTGGATAGTTACTGTAGTTTTTGTCTGAGATAAAATCTCTTGTAGACATGCTGTGTTTAAAAACATGTGGTTCAGTGGTTAGGGTAATCAGCTCATATGTCGTAAAGTTATGAGTTCAATTCCTGATGGCGTGTTGTGTCCTTCAGCAATGAGTCATACCAGTAATTCAAAGGGCCAGACTTGTCACATTCTGTAGCATGTTGAATCACTCTGAGGATTATATTAAAGGTATGTATATCTATGGAGTACTCAGCCACTTGCATGTTAATATCGTGAGCGGGTTGTTTTGCTGATGGATCAACTTGAACGCTCATTGCCAAAACTGACAGAGAGTCAGGCCATGTAATACGAAAATAAAAAATATATACATAAAAGGTTTGAACCATCTTCATATCCGCTCTGTACCCCTTATATTACCCCCACCCTACTGTATCTTGTGGGTTTGCCCTGGTGGCATCTCAAACACCATCTATTTCATCATAACCTATGGAGTGCCAGTTATATAATGGGGCAAGACCATCAGATATCTTTTGACCTTCTTGAATCTTGTGTACTCACAGTCAGCCACATCTCTAGATGAGATTTATCACCTCTGATATAGAAACCAGGTATTACACACTGTTTCTTATACTGAAAGTGATAAATCTCTTATGAGCATGTAACTGGTTACAAATAGATGTCATTTATGATAATTTATGTTCTAAACACAAGGTTAATAATAGTAAAACTGTTTAAATAAAGTTGTAATTATTTTCAGAATTAATTAAAACAAAGGCAGCATAATTCAACAGAAATACAGTAAGAAAGGGGTTAAACTTAGTTTAAAGACCTTACAAAATTTCATGACTGTTTAATCCCAAGTCAGCCTCGATCAAGAAGACCTAGGATCAAGGCTGTTCAGCTATAATCATCTTGTCGTTAAGGAGTATGTTTAGGAATACATTATCTGCTGCATCCTTTCCAAGCCAGTAGTGTGTGATTTGGTGGAGGTTTTTCCAAAATGTCCTTTCCTAACTGAAGATGGTAGGGTGTGATTTGAGGGAAATTAAGCTGGTATATCTAGTATGATGAGCAGCTATGGAGAGGACTTCCTTTGTTAGCACAAAATAAAACTCATTGTTGTGTATCCTCAGATTAAGTCATAGTCAAACAAATTTATAGTGAAAAGCAATAAGAATTGAAGTTTATTGCTTAGTTGCGATGGAGATGGGGCAGATGGAGTGGAGAAGCAGAATTTTGGAGGAGTTGCATGACTGCATAGTGTGTGCAGTTGGAAGTAAGTAGGGTGTAAATGTGGAAGTTTTCTTAAGTAAGTGTTGCTTATAACACTATATTATTTAACAGTTTGCTGTGCTTAAGGTGACACGTCGAGCTAAGAAAATATGTGGTTATGCTTGCATACAGGCATGCCCCTGCATCCCTCTTCAGTTAAGTGTTCTTAATCTTGCAGGCACATGGGTGCTGGTGCCATGTGAAATGCACTCATGCCAGTGCCACATAAAAGCACCCATGCTGATGCTATGTAAAAGCACTCAGCACACTCTGTAAAATGGCTTGCATTAGGAAAGGCATCCAGCCATAGAAACCATGCCAGAACAGACATGAAGCCCAGACAGCTCTCCAGCTAACCAGCTCCTGTCAAACCATCCAACCCATGCCAGCAAGGAAAACAGACATTAAATGATGATGATGATGATGAGGTCACTGGTAGAAAAATTCTATAATGTTGATAGAAAAGCCTGTTGGCATCAGGAAAGAAGAGAGTTTAGAGGGTGTGCAGTGCACAAACACATCAGAAACAATCGGTTTCATTTGTACATAACAAGTATAAAAATTGAGATGCTGCATGGTTGTGAAACATGGGTATAGAATATGGACGGTATGTGGAGGCTAGAGAGAAATACATGAGTACAATCCATGGATAATATCCACTTTCATGAAAATAAGTGACTTTGAGAAAGGAGTGGAGGTGAATGCTCTGAGAGTATAGCTACTAAAATAAGAATAGGCTGGGCAAAGTTCAGAGAGCTTCTACCTCTGTTGGTAACAAAGAGCCTCTCCTTCAGAATGAAAGGTAGATTGTATGTTGCCCGTGTATGAACAGTCATGAAACGTGGGCTTTGACCACAGAAGACATTCAAAAGATTGAAAGAAATGAAGCTAGTATGCTTCACTGGATGTGCAATATCAGTGTGCATAAATGACAGAACATAAAAGTCTTTAGAGAAAAACTGGGCAAAAGAGGCATCAGATGTGGTTTGCAAGAGACACAATACTGCACTGGTGTCTTTTATCTCTTTTACTTGTTTCAGTCATTTGACAGCGGCCATACTGGAACACCGCCTTTAGTCAAGCTAATTGATCCTAGGACTTATTCTTTGTAAGCCTAGTACTCATTCTATCAGTCTCTTTTGCCGAACCACTAACTTACAGGAATGTAAACATACAAGCATAGGTTGTCAAGCAATGTTGGGGGGCAAACACAGACACACAAACATATACACACATATATATATACATATATACGATGGGCTTCTTTCATTCTTTCAGTTTCCATCTACCAAATCCACTCACAAGGCTTTGGTCATCCTGAAGCTATAGTAGAAGACACTTGCCCAAGGTACCACGCAGTGGGAATGAACCCAGAACTATGTGGTTGGTAAGCAAACTACTTACCACACAGCCACTCCTGCACATGGTATGGTCATGATTTTCAAATGTTGAGCCTCATGGAGGCGATGACTAGTAACAAAGACCTTTGGCAATATGCTTTGCTTAAGAAGGCTCATCAAGCCAAGTGAAACTGTAGTCATGGCCATTGTTAGTATCATGTAAATGGCACTTGTGAAATTGTAGTCATGGTCATTGCTAGTAGCATGATCTTCAAAATTTAGGGCCTCACAGAGGCAAGGGATGAGGTGATAAAGCATAATGTTCAAATGTTGGTTTTCACAGAGGTGATGACAAGTGACTGAGACCTTAGCGATAGGCTGTGCTTGAGAAGACTCATTGAGTCAAGCGAAACTGTAGTTGTGCCATGTGGATGGCACCTGTGAAATGGTAGTCATGGCCGTAACCAATGTTTATGTAAATGGCACCCATACTGGTGGCACGTAAAAAGCACACATTACACTCTTGGAGTGGTTGGCATTAGGAAGAGCACCCAGCAGTAGAACCCATGCCAAATCAGATTGGAACCTGGCACAGCTCTCCAGCTTACCAGTTTCAGTCAAACCATCTAACCCGTGCCAGCATGGAAAGAGGACACTAAATGATGATGATGATGAAAACGACGACAATATTCCAATCAACTTTTTCATTAAAATTGATAAACAACCTTCAGCTATACATTTGCTGCTTCCATCATTAATGCTATATCACCTGAGGAACTGAACACGTGAATATGATCTACCTGATGTCTGTGAATACTGTGGACTGTACTATGATCAGGAATTCAGACTACAATCAGAAGAAACATATAATTTGTGGAAATGCACATAGCAATGCATTAAAATATTTATAAATTCCATCCATGGATTATTATTATTATTATTATTATTATTATTATTATTATTATTATATTTACTCAACATTATATCAGCACATCTTGGTACAACCCCATAAAACTGCTATTGCTAGTTGCTATTATTAGGCTGTAGCTGACTAATAAAATAGGAACTTTTCTATGCATACTCAAAAACATGAACATATATATCATCATCATTATCATCATCGTTTAACGTCCGTTTTCAATGCTAGCATGAGTTGGTCAGTTCAACCGGGGCCTGGGAAGCCAGGAGGCTGCACCAGTCTCCAGTCTGATCTGGCAGTGTTTCTACAGCTGGATGACCTTCCTAATGCCAACCAACCACTCTGTGAGTGTAGTGGGTGTTTTTTATGTGCCACCAGCACAGGGGCTGGAGGAGGCTGGCAAATGGCCACGATCAGTTGGTGCTTTTTACATGTTGCCGACAGGCGGCACTGGCATTGGCCACGTTTGGATGGTGCTCTTTACATACACCAGTACATATATGTATATTATATATATTGGGTCATCCTATAAATAATGCAGTTTTTTCAACTGCATCAACTAAAAGTCAGAGGAGGACAGGATAAACTACCTGCATCAACTTGCTATAAAAACAGGTAGTAATTTTATCTTGTACTTATTCTTAGTGCAAGTTTTGAAGAGTGCACTTCGATTTTAATAGTTATTTTTTCAAAGCTATAATGGAAGTGACAAAGGAGAATATTCAGTATATTTTACTTCATGAATTCAATAAAGGCAACAATGCAATGGAAAGTGCAAGGAATATTAATGCAGTATATGGGAATTGGACAATAAGAGTAAGCCAGGGTCAACAGTGGTTCCAGAAAATTCCAAGCTGGAAACTACAACCTAGATGAGCCTCATCCTGGAATATCAGTATTGCTCAACGAGGACATCCTGCAAACCCTGGTGGAACAAAATCCCATCTAACTATTGAGAAACTAGCAGAGAAGCTTGGCTTTGGTCATTCAATCATTCATCAACACCTGTGTGCCATTCAAAAAGTCAGCAAATTAGGCTAATGGATTTCTCATAAACTTTCTGACTCTAATTGCATGCCGAGAGTAAATGTGCGCTCTTCTTTGCGGTCACATCTCATGAATGAACCTTTGTTGGACTAAATAGTGTGTGGTGACAAGAAATGGGTTCTCTATAAAAATGTCAAGCACTGAAGATTGTGGGTAGGGAAAGAAGAAACACCAGTACCCCAGGCTAAAGAGGATTTTCACCCATGTAAGGTGTTGTTATCTGTTTGGTGGGATATGAGAGGTTTAGTCTACTTTGAACTTTTAAACCCAAACCAAAGGATAACAAAGAAGATCTACTGCAAGCAGCATGAATGGCTTAAGTCAGCACTAGAAGAAAAATTACCATCTTTGGTTTCAAGACGAAAGATGTTCTTCCATCAGGATAATGCTCGGCCACATCTCACAAGAATGACATTCCAAAAGCTGGAGCAGTGTGAATAGGAAACAATGCCCCACCCACCATATTTGCCAGACATTGTCCCATCTGATTATCATTTATTCTGCAGTCTTCAAAATCATTTGGACAGAAAAAATATGAATTCTGTAGACAACGTCAGAACAGTACTGGAGAAGTATTTTTCATCACAGACAAGCAAATTTTGGAAGCGGAGCCTTGTAAGTCTACCAGATGGATGGAAGGGCATCGTAAAAAATGAAGGAGAGTATATTTTAGACTAAAAAAGAACTTATCTTAATTTTGAAAAATAAATGAAGTCATCATCCTCATCATCGTTTAACATCCGCTTTCTATGCTAGCATGGGTTGGACGATTTTGACTGAGGGTTGGTGAACCAGATGGCTGCACCAGGCTCCAATCTTGATTTGGCAGAGTTTCTACAGCTGGATGCCCTTCCTAATGCCAACCACTCCGAGAGTGTAGTGGGTGCTTTTTATGTGCCACCGTAAACGCATTATTTATGGGATGACCCAATATATATATATATATATAGCCAGAGCTATCTGTTTGTAAAAGAAATCTTGTAACCACAGTCATGAAAATATCCACAAAACACCAAAAAGCATTCTTTAAACGGGTGGTTATTAGCTCCAGTTTCCTGATAGCAAGTAGACAGGTACAGGTAAGGCCGTGGGGTTAAGAAGCTTCCTTCCCAACCATATGGTTTTGGGTTCAGTCCCATATGTGGCACCTTGGGTAAGTGTCTTCTACTATAGCCTCAGACTGACCAAAGTTCTGTGAGGGGATTTGATAGACAGAAACTGAAAGAATCTTGTCCCTTTATATGTGTGTGGTGGGGTGCATAGTTGTGTATATGTTTGTATCTCTTTGTCTTGACATCACTTGATTGTTGTTAATAAACGTCATTCATTTCCAATATTCTTCAAAAACATATTTTACTATGCAAAAATATTACCTTACTTTGAAACAGGTAAGGATTAGTGACAGGAAAGGTAGCCATAGAAAAATTTGCCTCAATATACTCCATCAAACCTATGCATGCTTGGAAAAGCTAGTGTTAAATGATGATGATGATGGTGGTGGTGGTGGTGATGATAGTATAGCTACTTATCACTAATAATGTTCTTGAAGGTGTATCACAGTTTCTGACATCTAGCTGAGTCACAGAGAATTAAGTATACCATTAAAATATACAATAATACATACACATAAGTGCGCGCGCGAGTATAGATAGGTAAATAACATAAATTTATGCATGAAGTGTGAACAGCCTCCCCTACAACAGCAACATATTGCAAAACGCTACTGTTTATACATTGATTTATATACAATTAGTCGTGTGTTTATCTAATTTATTGATTATTCTTGAACTTCTACATGACATATCGTTGAAAAAAAACTTGTCTAACGGAAGTCGTAAGTCTCCCTATATTGTCTTCAGTAAACTTTATATTTCTCGGCGAAAGTCATTATAACTTTACTGAGATCGTCCATGTCCTTGCGAAAGACATGAATGATACACAATCCTGTTTACTTACACTACAGTCATTCATCTGAACTTAATTGGGATTCTTGGGATTACTACACCTGCAAGGAATATCGGTCAGATCTTCCTCAAATCAGACCCCACGCCTTCAAAGAGGAAGATAAATTAAATGATTGTTTCAAACCTTGACACAACGCCAGTAATTTCAGGGTAAGGGTTAAGTCGATTACATCGACTCAGCTGCTACTTATTTTACCGACCCTGGAGTGATGAAAGGCAAAGTGAAATTCGACGGAATTTGAACTCACAACATAAAGACGAACAAAATACTGCTAAGCATTTTTGCCCCGTGTGCTAACGATTCTGCCAGCTCGCCGCTTTAGAGGGGATACATTAAACAACATATTCCTAGATGCTGTTAAAAGTGCAGGATTGGAATGTTTTTGACCATAGATCTGCTTGATCAAAGTTGACTGGGGGTGAGAAGCTGGACAATTGAATAACAACAACCATAATTCTATTATAATTCCAAGAGGATGTAATTTTATGGTCGACAAACAGCAACCAGATCAGCTGAGTGACGCCTCCTGGATGAAAGATCCCTTAGAAACAAGGCTGCTCCTAAAACGCGGAATAAGAAGTCATGGACTAAAGCCGAACTGTACCAACATCCAAAATGCTAAGACTAGCATGGCACAGCTGAGCCCAGACTTCTCAAATTGCTCCTTGCCCCTAAGATGTTAACGTTCCTTATATCGAAAGTTATGGATAAATACAATGGGAGCCTTTATTTGGTTGTGGTAAAGAAATAGTTGTTGTTCAGATCCAGCTCAGCGCTGATCGATCGATCGAACTTATGAAATGCGTTCAAACTATGAACATCTCGTGTTTCTTTTTTTATTTATTCATTCGATTCCCCGCCCCTAATATGTTCTTTTTCTAAGTTTGTAGGGTGTGATATGAAAGAGATCCATCCACTATTCCAAGCAGGTAAAGCAATTGTTTACAGTGGATCCCTTCGTTAGTTTATCTCAGCTAATGACAATGAACAGAGTCGATATTATTTCAACAATAAATAAACTAATACAGTGTAATGATCACCAGAGACAGATTACACAAGAGTTGTAATGGTAAATAAATATGAGTTTGGAGTTAAGCTAAAAGGAAATTAGACTTGTGAAACAGTTACTGAAATATAATGGATCTTCGTCTTTAATAACAATTTCGTTATCCGGACTTAGACTGTTAAAGAATAGCTCTAAAGAAGGTTTTGTGTGTGGAACATGAACTCTTAAATATAGACTTTAAAGCAAGTTTAGTGTCATGTGTAGAGATTACTAGACATGATCACGAGATTATTGTTTTATCAACAACAATAAACAATCACGGGACGAAGGCGACGCCTAAAACACACAAAAAAAAGAGAAGAACTGTAAAACGAATAGCACCGAAAATAGCTGAAACTGTCCTGCTTAAATAACTACTAAGATTCAGAAGGAAATAATGCAGGATCGTTTATAATAGTGATAAAAATCAGGTTTCTACTCACCAAGGATCGGAAGGCATTTTTAGCTCGTCTTTGCGGAAGACAGAATGGCGTGCGCACTCGTTCCGCTTACACCGGCGGTGACACCACAAAACAATGAACTGCCAAAAGTTTTGGGGTCAATAATTTCTGTGAAAAGCATTTAAAAATTATATTCTTCTGTTTCCACAATGATACTCATTTGTGATATCTGTAACTTTATTTACTTCCTGGTTCCATCGTAATGAGAATCATCATCATAAATCTCTTCCGACACACAACAATAATTTTCAATATTTCGCCAACTTCTTTCCTGGTTTTCCACCTGCGACAGGTGTTATAACTATCAAAATCTTATCTGTCCTAGCTACATTCTTACTTGAAGAAATATATCGGTTTTTGTTGAGACGACGTTAACAAAATAAATAAACATTAATTATAGCGGTTTTTATCAAATAGTAGGCAAAAAATTGAAATATTCAGTTTTATTGTAAACCATTTAAAATATTCGTATTTAGCTTTCATTTCGCTGTAAATATATATATATTCATTTATTTTAAGTTCCCTCTAGTTTCAACTGTATTCCGTGAACAAATTGTGATCAAGTTTCAACTGTTGATGAAATAGGTATCATAATTTTATGACCCCTATTTTTTTTTTCATACCAGCTCTAGTGAAGTCACCAAATAACTCACAGGACAGGGGTTGTAGGAGAGAGATGACTTTATGCCAGGAGTTGAGAGACTAAAATACGACAAGGGCACAGGCCTCTTGCTTCAGAGGAGAAACATGTCTACCCAACAATTATATACGGGTCGGCAAAAGTAGCTAAAAGAAAGATGATGGTGATTAGGCATCAGAACATACATTCAAGGAACAAGAAGTTGAGAATAGGAGAAAATACAGACTGCGGACCAGGAAGGATGTTTGAATAAGTTCATAACTATGCGAGAGAAGAATGATAGATGGTTGGAGACAGGAACAGAGATGAATGTAGTGGATGACAAAGAAGGGTGTAAGTGTTGTCAATTGTAAATGTCCATATGGGAGCGGAGAGGTGAAAGAAATAGAAGTGGCAGTAGATAAATAAATAAACAGGAATAGGGAAATGATTCGTAGGGTGGGAGGCCTTAGAGAAAGG
The DNA here is from genome assembly GCF_006345805.1 of Octopus sinensis. Classification (NCBI taxonomy): domain Eukaryota; kingdom Metazoa; phylum Mollusca; class Cephalopoda; order Octopoda; family Octopodidae; genus Octopus; species Octopus sinensis. The sequence goes on along the minus strand of NC_043004.1, from coordinate 72,816,002 downwards.
CATGCACAGTGACAAAGATAGATGACAGAGGTATCATTCATCTACGGTACTCTTTTGCTTGTTTCAGTCATTTGACTGCAGCCATGCTGGAGCACCGCCTTTAGTCGAGCAAATTGACCTCTGGACTTATTCTTTGTAAGCCTAGTACTTATTCTACCGGTCTCTTTTGCCGAACCGCTAAGTTACGGGGACATAAACACACCAGCATCGGTTGTCAAACGATGTTGGGGGGACAAGCAAACATATATATATTAAGAAGATCATCATCATCATCATTTCACATCTATGTCCCATGGCATGGGTTGGATGGTCTGACAGGATCTGATGTGTGCAAGGATTGCATTATGCTCTAGTGTCTGCTTTGGTCTTTTTTTATGGCTAGACGCCCTTCCTAATGCCAACCACTTCACAATGTTGACTGGATGCACAAGTGAGGTCACCATGGAGTTTGCAAAACAACAAGCCCTTTTGTGGGTGGGGATTTCAGCTTCATGCTAGAGGATGAGGGGATTACTATGAGAAAAGCTGGGGGAGAGTAGGTTCCTGCAGAATGATCTGCATGATTACTCATGTCTAGTAAGGAAAAGAGAAAATTATCAGGAGGAGCTGCAAGACATAGATAATGGCCAGGTGGCCCCAGCACAAGGCACAAGGAGAGCAAATATGGGTGAGTGGGTGGTTTGCATGATTGTATGGGGAAGTGAATGAGGAGTGGGGAGGAAGACTGCCAAAATGGATAGGGTTGGAGGGTGGATGAGACAAGAGCCATGAGCTGGTGAAGATAGAAGGATACAGAAGATCGGTGGTGGTGGTGTACAACAGAAGTAGTAAAGACAAAACGCTTGCTGGGGCGAGGAGAGGGGGAAGAGGCAGGCATAATGCATGAGGTAGGGACAGTGCCTATAATGAGTGGAGAATCCAAAACATAATGCTTCCAGAATATATACATATCCATACACACACACACACATATATATATGTATGTATATATATGTATATTGCCACCTGCAATTTTTTTTCCTCTGTCCTTCTGTCTCGGGATCTTTCTTTCTCCTATGTTTCCGACGAAGAGCTCCGCTCGAAACGTCATACCCTCCTTCTTCCATTTTCCTGAGCGCCTAATAATAATAATACTGTAATTGTTCCACGTGTTGTTGTTTTTTCTGTTTTCCCGTTTGGATTAACCTTATATATATATATATATATATATATATACATATATACATATATATATATATATATATATAAAATTATAAATGAGGGTGAAAAATCGATATTAATTTAATAATACCGTCAATTTAACACCAAGTGGCTTAGCACAAAAAACTACGGAGGAAATACAAATTTATACATAATTATTAGAGAGTCATCCACTATGTGGATAACTCTAGTGCTAAAAATAGCTCCGAAGCAACCACAGAAGATCCGTTTCCAACTAGAATCAACACACATTTAACTGAAGGAAAGTGAAATACAACGAATAAAATAGATTGACTCTATACAATTGTTTCATTACTAATGCAATATGTAGTTTTACTTACACTTGCATCTATAAATCTTCGGTAGAGTTTGTCAGAAATGCAATTAATTAGATCGATTCTTATAAATTTAACTACGCGGCAGTCAATATTTTATTTGATGCGGCATATGTTTCCAATGGAGTCTAGGCATGCTTTTGGCGCGGAATTTGAGACATAACTAAAAATGTAATTGGTTGGACCGCTCGTGTTTTTGTCGCCCGAATCGATCTAATTAATTGCATTTCTGACAAACTCTACCGAAGATTTATAGATGCAAGTGTAAGTAAAACTACATATTGCTTAGTAATGAAACAATTGTATAGAGTCAATCTATTTTATTCGTTGTATTTCACTTTCCTTCAGTTAAATGTGTGTTGATTCTAGTTGGAAACGGATCTTCTGTGGTTGCTTCGGAGCTATTTTTAGCACTAGAGTTATCCACATAGTGGATGACTCTCTAATAATTTATGTATATATATAATATATATATATATACATATATACATATATATATATATATATATATATATATATATATATAATATATATACACACACACAGACATGCAAACACATCATCATCATTTGATGTCCACCTTCCATGCTGGCATGAACTGGACAGCTTAACTGTAAACTGGTAAGCCAGTAAGTTGCACCAGGTTCCAATCTCATCTGGCATGGCAAGGTTTCTACAGCTGAATGCCCTTTCTAATACCAACCACTTTGAGAGTGTCTTGGGTGCTTTTTACATGCCACCAGCACAGGAGCCAGTAAGGCAGCGCTGGCATCAACCACGTTTGGATGGTGCTTTCTATGTGCCACCAGCATGGGAGACAGTCAGGTGGCACTAGCATTGACCTATGCTCCAACGGTGTTTATTACATACCACCAGCATGGGTGCCAGTCAGGCAGCAATGACCACAACTATGATTTCAATTCCACTTGACTCAACAGGTCTTCTCAAGCACATCATGTTGCCCAATGATTCAAGACTACTTTTAAATGGACTGGTTATGCAACACTGGCATTGGTCACGGCTGTGATCTCATTTTACTCACTGGGTCTTCTCAATTACAGCATATCTCCAAAGGTCTTAGTCTCTTGTCATTGCCTCTGTGAGGCCCAATGTTTGAAGGCCATGCTTCACCACCTCATCCCATATCTTCCTGGTCCACCTCTTTCACAGGTTCCTTCCACTGTGAGGGTGTGACACTTCTTCACACACACATATATATAATCATCAAAAAACTTTCCAAAATTTTGATGAAAATTTTCAAAACAATTTTTCAAAAATTTTGATGAAAATTTTCAGAAATATTCTCAAAAATTTTGATGAAAATTTTCAGGAATATTTTCAAAAATTTTGCTGAAAATTTTCAAAAAATTTCCAAATTTTGATCAAAATTTTCAGAAATATTCTCAAAAATTATTTTCAAAAAACTTTTCAAAAAGTTTGATGAAAATTTTGAAAAAACTTTCAAAAATTTTGATGAAAATTTTCAAAAAAATTTCCAAATTTTGATGAAAGTTTTCAGAAATTTTGATCAAAATTTTCAAAAAGCTTTTTTAAAATTTTGATGAAAATTTTCAGAAAAATTTTTTTAAAATTTTGATGAAGATTTTCAAAAAACTTTCAAAAATTTGCACCAGGTTCCAATCTCATCTGGCTTGGCAAGGTTTCTACAGCCGAATGCCCTTTCTAATACCAACCACTCTGAGAGTGTCTTGGGTGCTTTTTATGTGCCACCAGCATGGGGACCAGTCAGGAGGCACTGACATTGATCACATTCGGATGGTGCTTTTTACATGCCACCAGCACAGGAGCCAGTAAGGCAGCGCTGGCATCAAATTTTCAGAAATATTCTCAAACGCTTTGATGAAAATTTTCAAAAAAATTTTCAAAAACTTTAACGAAAATTCTCAAAACACATTTCAAAAATTTTTCAAAACAGAACTGGGCGAAATTCAAACTCAGAGCATAAACGAGACCCAGAACAAATACTGCAAAGCATTTTGTTTGACGCTCAAACGCTGTGTAATAAAGAAAACACAAGGTTTTTTTTAATATCACACATGCAAACTCTTTAAAAGTAGATCCCGTTAATAAGGCTAATTTATTTTTAAGAAGTAGCTCAAAGATATAGCACCAGCAAATAGAGAATATAACTAATATAACGTAGTGTCAATTGGGATTAGGTAAAATATCTGGAACCAGAGAGCTGTAATGACAATGTTCAGCAGTCACATCACTACACTCAATGTCGTAATTCGCTAGAATACTATCCATATATGGTCAACAAAATCTCACCAATCACAACATCGCATGGGAATAGGTTCCAGCAACGATATAATTTTTTTCAGGTTGAGTAGGCGTAGCTCTGGCCCTGGTAAAATTATAATTTCTTGGTTCCAACGAGTTAGGTATAACAGCAGAAAGAAATACAAGAAAACGAGTTGCAACTGACTTCCCCACTTTATTCAACCACTAAATGAATCGGTACCGAAAACTTTGGTACATACTGAATGATACTGTCTGAAGAAAATATACATATGGTTACCCATGCAGTTGGAACTTGGTGATGTGTGCTTGACTAAACGGAACAACAGCACGTCAAGGCTATCTGCCAAATAACTTTCTTCTCTTTACCAAAATAGGAACTCAATTGTGCTTCCCATCTCACTGAAGAATAGTGGGAAAGATTCCTCTTTTTAAAGCTGATTAGGGACTCCTGTGAACAAACATAATTTTCCCATGCTAGGCTGGTCTGTCACGTGATTGGATGATAACCCATGTAAAGCCAGAAAGTCTTGATTGATGTATACACCATCATGTGACCACTTGTAGAAAACACATGCAGTGATGCCAGGTTTCAGACACCATTTTGTGATTTTCATCTGCGCATGCACAAGTATTAGTCTTCCGGAAGGCTTGCCGGAAGTCCCTCATGTGCATGCGCAAGTATCAGTCTTCCGAAAGTCCCTCGTGTGCATGCGCAGTCATCACCAGCAGCTAGGCTTGATCGCTATTCTCTCTCTTAGTCCCATGGTTTCTGACCAGACAGGACGCGACTGTGACCAGCTATGTGGAGCTGGCATTCTGACGGCAAGCAATGTTGCGAGTCTGTGAAAATGCCTTTGTATTCTGTATCTAACTACTAACCATGCTGCTTCCACCCAGGCATCCACGCTACTGATGTCCAGAGATAAAATGTTTATTTCGGCGAAATAAATTATTATTGTTATTTGTTCGGAGATTCGTGTTTCTGCTATTTTTCCTTTCGACAACTATGTAAGGAATTGTGTGAGGCACCCAACCAGTGCAAATATCACATAAATCCTACACACACATATGAGTCAATTTCTGGGTATTTAAAGCTAGACAGCTGAATGATAAATATACTTTTGTTACACATCTTTTGGCTCACTGCCTTCTGAGCCTATCGATCAGCATAAATTTGGCACACCTTTTCTAATTGACAGAGAGCTTTGAGAGAGAGCAAATTGATTCCAAACACACATCCCAGACACATATTCATATACATGTACATACACACAACATAGCTATGAAGTGTTTTGTGTTGGTAGAATTCACAAGTGATACCAAGAACTGACAGAGATCACAACATGAATACTTCTAGCTCAACAAGCTGGATTCTAATCTGGCAGACCCACCATAAATCAACTTCTGAATCTCATTCAGCATACTGAGATGGGTTTCAAAAAGGACTCATAACAAAAGCCACCTTTGTTGATTTCTCTGCCATGCAAGACACTGTGAATGACCACCTCCTTCAACAAAAGAGCTTCAAGTTGACAAAAGACATGCTGCTTATGACCGTCATTGGAACCTCCCTGTAGACAGGTGCCTTTTTGTTGTTTTGAACAACAAGCAAAGTTACCAGCGACAACAAGGTAGTGTACTAGGCTCTGTACTATATAACATCTATACTAATGACTAGCCAATGAACCAGAAAACTGAGTGGTTTATTTATGCTGGCCACCTTTGTGGAAACAGTAGGAGAAGCAAACCTCAGGTGAACCCTTGATGATAACTTCTTTATTATGAATACAACAGCCTATATGCCAACCCTGTGACTCAAGTCTGCTCCTTTCATATTTAGAATCATGAAGCCATTCATTCCTCTTAATATCAATGGTCTGGAAACACCCTTGCAGCACTGAATCTGTCCTGTATACTTTGGAGTAACCTCGAACTGCATTCTCTCTCTCCTTGTTGAAAACATGAAATTAAAAGTTGGTTCCCAAAGCAACATTCAGCAGAAACTAGTCATCTCCAAATGGGGAGCCACTGCACACACATTAGGGTCTCCTGCTCTGGCCTCATGCTATTCCTCTGTGGAATATGCATGTCCTGTCTGGGAGAAATCAATCCATGCCAAGGAGCTTGGCCTAGCATTGAGCAATATCTGCCACTGTGGAAGCGCAATGGCTCAGTGGTTAGGGCAGCGGACTCATGGCTGTAAGAATACAGTTTCGATTTCCAGACCAAGCATTGTGAGTGTTTATTGAGCAAAAACACCTAAGCTCCACGAGGCTCAGTACAATTTATTTATTTGATGCTCTGATGAAACTATAAGGTATTTTTAAGATGCTCAACTATGAGTTCACTGTATGCTGTAGCGGAAACAGCTGTAAGCTAATAAGGTTCATAAGATAGTTATTTATTCTTTTCTCATCCCTCTTCCTTATATATATATATATATATATATATATATATATATATAAGGAAGAGAGATGACAAATATATATGTGAAGGCGCATGGCTCAGTGGTTAGAGCGTCGAGCTTACGATCGTGAGGTTGTAAGCTTGAATCCCGGACCGGGCTGCGTGTTGTGTTCTTGAGCAAGACACTTATTTCACGTTGCTCCAGTTCACTCAGCTGTAGAAATGAGTTGCGACGTCACAGGTGCCAAGCTGTATCGGCCTTTGTCTTTCTCTTGGATAACATCAGTGGCATGCAGCAAGGAGGCTGGTATGCATGGACAACTGCTTCCATAAACAACCTTGCGTGGACTTGTGTGCCTGGGAGGGTAACTTTCAAGGTGCAATCCCATGGTCTGTGTCATGACCGAAGGGGGTCTCAGAATATATATATATATATATATAATATATATATATATATATATATATATATATAAAGTATGTGTATGTGTGTGTGGATATTTGGAAATATGCTGTGCTTGAGAAGACCCGGCAAACCAAGTGAGACCATAACCTGTGGCCTATGTCAGTGGTGTAACCAGTCCTCTTAGGCGTACCTTTCTTTCATTGGACACTAAACTCTGCTTGCAAAGACCTGTTGAAGCAAGTGAAATCGAAATCAAATTTGGTGACAGCACTGCATGACTGGCATCCGTGCTAGTGGAGCGCTAAGAGCACCTTTCGAGCGTGATCGTTGCCAGTGCCGCTGACTGGCCCCCATGCCGGTGGCATGTAAAAAGCACCATTTGAGCATGATCGTTACCAGCGTTGCCTTAGTGGCATTTGTGCTGGTGGTACGTGGAAAACAACATTCGAACGAGGGCATTGCTAGTGCCTGTGTAGGTGACACGTAAAAACACCATTTGAGTGTGGCCATTGCCAGTACCACCCGACCGGCCCTCATGCCGGTTGCATGTAAAAGCACCCACTGCACTCTCGGAGTGGTTGGCGTTAGGAAGGACATCCAGCTGTAGAAACTCTGCAAGATCAGATTGGATCTTGGTGCAGCCATCTGGTTCGCCAGTCCTCAGTCAAATCGTCCAACCCATGTCGGCATGGAAAGTGGACGTTAAACGATGATGATGATGATGATGTGAGTATGTGTATGTTTGTGCCTCTTTGCCTTGACATTGTGGCTTAAGTGTAAATGAGTGTCACTATCATCATGTAAGCAGTGTCATTTCTTTCTAATATTCTGTGAAAACATGTTTAGCAATGGAGTAACATTACTTTACTTGCAAACGGGAGAAAGTTGATGACTGGAGGGGCATCTAGCCATAGAAAATCTGCTTTAATAAACTCCATTCAATGCAACCATGGAAAAGTGGATGCTAAACCAATGATGATGATGACGACAATGATGATGATGACTATGAAACTGTATTAAATTATTTTGTTATGTAGAAGAGGGGAAATTTTGGCTGTGTGGTAAGTAGCTTGCTTACCAACCACATGGTTCCAGGTTCAGTCCCACTGCATGGCACCTTGGGCAATGTCTTCTACTATAGCCTCAGGCCGATCAAAGCTTTGTGAGTGGATTTGGTTGATGGAAACCGAAAGAAGCCTGTCATATATATGTATGTGTATGTATATGTTTTTGTGTCTGTGTTTGTGCCCCCAACATCACTTGGCAACCGATGCTGGTGTGTTTACATCCCCGTAACTTAGCGGTTCAGCAAAAGAGATCGATAGAATAAGTACTAGGCTAACAAAGAATAAGTCCTGGGGTCGATTTGCTTGACTAAAGATGGTGCTCCAGCATGGCCACAGTCAAATTACTGAAAGAAGTAAAAGAGTATTCCAGCTAAGGCACTGCATTAGAGAGAGAGAGAAACAAAATGTTTATTAATTATGGTTCATCTCACTTCTGTTTTCATGGTTTGTGATTAGAATTTAGTAGAAGACAACTAAAATGGCATGGACTCTCCAAAGTAACGTTACTGTTTAGCCCTAGGCTTGCCATGATTAACCCTTTAGCATTCAGATTAAATTATATTATAATTCTTATTTATTGACATTGTTTTGAATTAATCAGGCATTATTTTGTACCTTTGAGATGTTGATGCTGTGATTGTACATTCTTTGGTTGGTTTGAACATGAAACATGCAAAATATTTTGGTTGGACCTGAGCAGTTTCAATACTAAAAGGTTAAGCTGACTTGTAACCAAAATTGTTCCAGCAGTAATTACCCCCAGCTTTTAATTGCACCACTTATTCAACAGGCCTTTCTTTTTATAAAGATGTTAGTGTTAACACTTCCAAGGAGATTTTGGTACTTTTTCTTGCAGATTAAGCAACCACATAGGGGCTTTTTTTTGTTTCTGTTAATGTAACAATAACATAGTGAGTAGGTTGGAATTTCACAAATGATAATAAAAAATATTTTAAAGCACAGACTAACATATATTTATAGAGACAATGGTTTCTTTATCTTGTCTCCATCATACAAATGTTAGTAATTGGGTAATGTCATTTCACAGAGTTTTAAATTTATTTCCATTGAAACAAATTAGATGGCAGAAGTTGTTTTATTACAATTGTTGCTTAACCTTCAAGTCAACCTGCCAATGTGTAAACTTATCATCAAAAGCATTCCATTTATGATCATCCTGTCATATTTTTCTTCTGCCATAAATAGTTTATTCAGTGTTGCATTATTTAATGCAACCTTCTTTTATATCATGCAAACATGGAGACACTCTCATATATACGAGAATGTATCTGCATGATCTCTACTACATCTGCTTTGGAGCTTAAACACACACACACACACACACATAATATTTTTATCTATTCTTTTTATCTTTTACTTGCTTCAGTCATTGGACTGCAGCCATGAAGGGATACTACCTTCAAACGTCTGATCAAACAAATCGACCTCAATACCTATTTTTAAAGTCTGATACGTACTCTATCAGTCTCTTTTGCCAAGTTGCTAAGTTACAGCAACATAAACAAATCAACACCGGTTGTGAAGAAGTGGGTGGGAGTGGGGACACAAAGACACATACACACACGCACATGTATACATGTACAAGATAGTCTTCTACAAAGTTTCTTTCCACTAAACCCACTTGCAGTGGAACTGAACCTCAAACTATGTGGTTGCAAAGCAAATTTCTCAACCACACAGCCATGCCTGTGCCGTATATATCTATATATGTTTGAATGTACAAATGAGGAGAAATATATTATATATGTATATATATGATGGACTCTCCAGTCAGTTTCGATGTATGAGGCTCCAACAATATACTTTTTCTTTGTCAGTCATAATGCTTATGTCAAATGTGACATTTAAGTCCCACCAACAACTTGCAAAGAAGGCCACAAGTGTTGCAAGCATGAAGATTGCAGATCAGTGCAGGTTGCATATTTGCAGCTGCTTTTCTCCTTTGGCTTGCACCCTGAAGCCTGTTAATGCTGGTTGCAACAAAGTTTTTAATACCATTTTGACACATTGATCTCCATTTTGTTTGTACCAAAGCTGTTCGCTCAAAGGTCTTGTGAGCTATTTTCAGCACTACTCTTCAGCTTATCCTTATATTCGAGCCATGGTCAACCAGCATTCCTGTGTCCATTCTCAAACAGGCTGTACATGAAAACTTTGGGTATTCTTTCGTCACTCATACTGATAACATGGCCTGCCCAGCACAATTGTGATTGTATAAGGAAGCTCTCAATTCCACCAATATTACACTTGCTAAACAAGTTGGCATTAGAGACTTTGTCTTTTAGTGAATAACTGCAGATTGTCCTCAGTCAGTCTTTGTAGAAGATGTCTAGTTGGCTAATGTGTCATCTAAAGGGTATCCACAATTCTGAGCCACCCAAGAGAATAGTAAGAATGGATATATATAGACCTGTACTTTGGTGTCAAGTTCGATGCCCCTTTCATTTCATAGGTGATGACAGAGTTTGCCAAAAGCATTAGTTGCATTTGATGAAAATTTTCAAAACAATTTTTCAAAAATTTTGATGAAAATTTTCAAAAAACCTTTCAAATATTTTGATGAAAATTTTGAAAAAACTTTTCAAAAATATTGATGAAAATTTTCAAAAAAATCTCGGCCTATCTCACACTATCTCCGCCTACCTCTTTCTATCTCTGCCTATCTCCATCTATCTCACTATATCCCAGGTGTTTTAACACGCAGCATTATTGGGAAATCTCTCAAAATGCTATTCCACCTATCTCCACCAATCTCTGCCAATCTCACTCTATTTCCGCCAATCTCACACTCTACCAGGTGTTTTAACACCCAGCATTATTAGGAAATCTCCCAAAGTGCTATTCCGCCGATCTCCAGCTATCTCCGGCAATCTACGGCAGTCTCCGGTGATCTCCGGCTATTTCCAACAATCTCCGGTAATCTCCTGCAATCTCCGGCAAATTCCGGCAAACTCCGGCAATTTTCGAGATATTCCACCTATCTCCGCCAATCTCACTCTTAACCCTGCCTATCTCACTCTATCTCCGCCTATTTCACTCTATGTCCGTCTATCTCACTTTATCTCCGCCTATCTCACTCTATCAAAATAAAATACAATAAAATAAAATAAAATAAACATAAAAAAATAAAAATTAAAAAAATTTATTTTATTTTTTATTTTTATTAAATTTTCTATTTTATGTTATTTTTTTAAAAATAAAAAATGTTTTTAAATAAAAATTAGAGAAAAATAAAATACAATAAAAGGAAAATAAAATAAAAAAATTAAATAAATTAAAAAATAAAATAAAATAACAAAAATAAAAATAAAATAAAGTAAAATAGAATATATATATTATTTTTTATTTTATCTTTATTTTATCTTCTTTTATTTTGTTTTATTTCATTTTAATTTTTCTTTTAATCTTTATTTTATTTTATTTTGTATTATTATTTATATTATTTCATTTTATTTTATTTTATTTATATTTAATTTTAATTTTTTATTTTATTTCATTTCATTTTATTTTGATTAGTTTTTCTTTATTTTATTTTATTTCATTTTATTTTTCATTTTATTTTCTTATATTTTTTAATTTTATTTTATTTTATCTTATTTTAATTATTTAAAAAAAATTTTTGTATTTTGTTTCATTTTATATTATTTTATTATTATTTTTTTGTATCTCCGTCTATTTCATTCTATCTACGCCTATCTCACTCTATCTCACTCTCTCCCAGGTGTTTTAACATCCAGCATTATTGGGAAATCTCCCAAAATGCTATTCCGCCAATCTCAAGCTATCTCCTGCTATCTCCGGTAAATTCCGGTAATCTCCGGCAATCTCCAGTAATCTCCGGCAATCTCCAGCAATCTCCGGCAAACTCCGGCAAACTACGGTAAACTCCTGCGAACTCCTGCAATGTCCGGCAATCTCCGGATATATCCGCCAGATTCCGCCAATCTCCAGCAATCTCCGGCAAACTCCGCCAATCTCACTCTATCTCCGCTTATCTCACTCTATCTCCGCCTATCTCACTCTATCTATGCCTATCTCACTCTCTCCCAGGTGTTTTAGCACCCAGCATTATTGGGAAATCTCCCAAAATGCTAGTCCGCCTATCTCCATCAATCTCACTCTATCTCCGCCAATCTCCACCAATCTCACTCAATCTCCGCCAGGTGTTTTAACACCCAGAATTATTGGGAAATCTCCCAAAATGCTATTCCGCAAATCTCCGGAGGTCTCCGGTACTATTCGCAATCTCCGGCAAATTCCGGCAATCTCCAAGAAGCTCCACCAATCTCCGGAAAAATCCGCCAATCTCACTCTTTCTATCTCTCTCCCAGGTGTTTTAACACCCAACATTATTTGGAAATCTCCTAAAATGCTATTCCTCCTATCTCCGGCAATCTCCACCAATCTCCGCCAATCTCCGCCTAACTCACTCTGTCTCAGCCTATCTCACTCTGTCTCAGCCTATCTCACTCTATCTCCGCCTATCTCACTCTATTTCCGCCCATCTTACTCTAACTCCGCCTATCTCACTCTATCTCACTCTATTTCATACTCTCCTGGATGTTTTAACACCCAGCATTATTGGGAAATCTCCGAAAATGCTATTCCGCCAATCTCCGGCTATCTCCGGCAAAGTCTCGGAAATTCCGGCAATCTCTGGCAAACTGCCGCAATGTACGGCAATCTCCGGGAAACTCCGCCAATCTCCAGCAATCTCCGCTTATCTCCGCCTATCTCCTTCCATCTCACTCTCTCCCAGGTGTTTCTCACCCAGCATTGTTTGGAAATCTCCCAAAATGCTATTCCGCCTATCTCCATCAATATCCGCCTATGTCCGCCAATCTCCGCCTATCTCTGCAAATTTCTGCCAATCTCCGGCACTCTCCGCACTCTCCGGCAATCTTTGCCAATCACCGCCTATTTCCGCCTATCTCCGCCAATCTTCGCCTATCTCCGCCTATCACTCTATCTCACTCTATTTCACTCTAACTGACTCTCTCCCAGGTGTTTTAACATCCAGCATTATGAGGAAATCTCCCAAAATGCTATTTCGCAAACTCCGGCAATCTCCGGTAATCTCCGGCTATCTTCGGCTTTCTGCGACAAACTCCGGCAAATTCCGGCAAGCTCCGGCAAACTCCAGCAAACCCCGACAATCTCCGTCTAACTGCGGGAATCTCCGTCAAACTTCGGCAATCTCCGTGAAACTCCGCCAATCCCAGGCTATCTCCGCGAATCTCGCACTTATGTCGGCCTATTTCACTCTATATCCGCTTATCACATTCTATCTTCGCAAATTTCTGCCAATCTCCGCCAATCTACGCCCATCTACGCCAATCTCCCTCTCTCCCAGGTGTTTTAACATCCAGTATTATTGGGAAATCTCCCAAAATGCTATTCCGCCTATCTCCGGCAATCTCCGGCGATCTCAGCCAATCTTCGCCAATCTCCGCCTATCTCCGCCGATCTCACTTTATCTCCGCCTAACTCACTCTATCTCCGCCTATCTCCGCCTATCTCACGCTATCTCCGCATATCTCAATCTATCTCCGCCCATCTCCGCCTATCTCAATCTATCTACGCTTATCTCACTCTATCTCACTCTCTCCCAGGTGTTTTAACACCCAGCATTATTGGGAAATATCCCAAAATGCTATTCCCCCTATCTTCACCAATCTCCGTCAATCTCCGCTAATCTCACTCTATCTCACTCTATCTCCGCTTATCTCACTCTATCTCTCCCAGGTGTTTTAACACCCAGAATTATGGGGAAATCTCCCAAAATGCCATTCCAACTATCTCCGCTAGTCTCCGCCTATTTCCGCGAATTTCTGCCAATCTCCGCCTATCTCCGCCTACCTCCACGAATTTCTGCTAAGCTCGCCAATCTCCGCACGTTTACGCCAATCTTACTCTCTCCCTCTCTCCCATGTGTTTTAACACCCAGCATTATTGGGAAATCTCCCAAAATGCTATTCCGCCTATCTCCGGCAAACTCCGGCGATCTCCGCCAATCTCCGCCTATCTCACTCTATCTCCGCCTATCTCACTCTATCTCCGCCTATCTCACTCTATCTCAGCCTATCTCACTCTATCTCCACCTATCTCACTCTATCTTTGCCTATCACAATCTATCTCACACTCTCCAGCATTATTGGGAAATCTCCGAAAATGCTATTCCGCCAATCTCCGACAAACTCCGGCAAACTCCAGCAAACTTCCGTAATCTCCGGCAAACTCCGAGAAATTCCGGCAATCTCCGGTAAACTCCTGCAATCTCCGCCTATCTCACTCTATCTCCGCCTATCTCCGTCTATCGCACTCTATCTCTGCCTAACTCACTATATCTCCGCCTATCTCAATCTATCTCCGCCTACCTCCCTCTATCTCACTCTCTCCCAGGTGTTTTAACACCCAGCATTATTGGTAAATTTCCCAAAATGCTATTCCGCCTATCTCCAGCAATCTCCGGCAATCTCCGGCAATCTCCGCCTAACTCCGCGTATTTGCGCCAATCTCCGCCTATCTCACTCTATCTCCACCTATCTCAGTCTATCACTCTATCTCACTCTCTACCAGATGTTTTAACACCCAGCATTATTGGGAAATCACCCAAAATAGTATTCCGCCTATCTCCAAGTATCTCCGCAAATTTCTGCCAATCTCCGCCAATCATACACTCTCCCTCTCTCCCAGGTGTTTTAACACCCAGCATTATTGGGAAATCTCCCAAAATGCTATTCTGCCTATCTCCGGCAATCTCCGGCAATCTTCTCCAATCTCCACTTATCTCACTCTATCTCCGCCTATCTCCCTCTATCTCAGACTATCACTCTATCTCACTCTCTCCCAGGTGTTTTAACATTCAGAATTATTGGGAAATCTCCCAAATTGCTATTCCGTCAATCTCCGTCAATCTCCGGCAGTCTCCGACAGTCTCCGACAAACTCCGGCAATCTTCGGCTATCTCCGGCAAACTCCGGCAACCTCCGCCAATCTCACTCTATCTCCGCCTACCTCACTCTATTTTCGTCTATCTACGCCTATGTCACTCTATCAAAATAAAAAAAAATAACATAAAATAAAAAATAAAAATAAAGATAAAAAACATTTTTTTATTTCTTATTTTTTTCAATCTTTTATTATTTAAAATTTTATTTTATTTTATTTTTCATTTTAATTTATTTTATTTTATTTTTTATTTTATTTTATCTTATTTTATTTTATTTATTCTATTTTCAATATTTTATTATTTTTTATTTTATTTATTTTATTTTCTATTTTAATTTATTTTATCTTATTTTTATTCTATTTTATCTTATTTTATTTTATTTATTTTATTTTATTTTATTTTAATATTTTTATTTAATCTTATTTTATTTTATTTTTTGTGTTATTTTTTGTTTATTTTATTTTATTTTATTTTATCTATTTTATCTTTTAAAATTTTTATTATTTAAAATTTTTTTTATTTATTTAAAAAAAAATTTTTTATTGTAGTTTTATTTTATGTTATTTTAATTTATTTTTCAATAAATATCCTCTAATATATTTAATTTCTTATTTTATTTCTTATTAATTTCTTATTAATTTCTTATTTTATTTCTTATTTTATGTTATTTTGTTTAATTTATATTATTTCATTTATTTATTTTTTCTTATTGTTTCTATATTTTTTAAATATTTAAAAAAAATTTTCTTTTAATTTTTTAAATATCTTATTTTATTTTATTTTTAATTTAATTTTTAATTTATTTTATTTTATTTATTTCATTAATTTTTTGATCTCTTTTTTAAAAAAACTTAATTTTATTTGTTAAATTTTATTTAATTTTCTGTTATTTTATTTAATTTAATTATTTATTTTATTATTTTAATTTTCTATTTTTTATTTTTATTTTATTTTATTTTTTAATTTTTTTTTGTTATTTATTTATTTATTAAAAAATTTTTTTTTTATTTTTGAATTATTTTAATTTTTTCGTATTTTATTTTTATTCTATTTCAATTTATTTTATTTTATTTTATTTCATTTTTTATTTTATCTTTTATTTTATTTTATTTTTCATCTTTTTTTATTTTATCTAATTTTATTTAATTTATTTTATTTTTATTTTATTTTATTTTATTTTATTTTACTTAATGGTTTTAATTTTATTTTGTTTTTGTTCTATTTTATTTTATTTTATTTCATTTTATTTTTGTGTTTTGTTTTTATTTTTTATTTCTAATTTTTTTTGTTATTTTTTATCTTTTTAGTTTTTCATTTTGTTATTTTATTTTATATTTTATTTTATTTTTTATTTTATTTTTTAAATTTTATTTTATTTTTTATTTTAATTTGTTTTACTATATTATATTTTATTTTATTTCATTTTTTTATCTTATTTTTTATTTTATTTTACTTTTTTATATTATTTTATTTTATTTCATTTTATTTTTTATTTTATTTTATTTTTTATTTTATTTTTAATTTTATTTTTTGTTATTTTATTTTATTTTTTATGATTGTTTTTTGTTTTTATATTTTATTTTTTCAGTTAAAAGATTTATTATTTTGTATTTTGTATATTTTTACTTTTATCTTTTTTTTGTTATTTTATTTTATTTTTGTATTTTATTTTATTTGTTTTATTTTATTGTTTTTATTTCATTTTATTTTTTATTTTATTATTTTTAAAAAATTTAATTTAATTTAATTTAATTTTATTTTATTTGTTATTTTCTTTTCTTTTCTTTTATTTTTTTATTTCATTTCATTCTATTTTATTTTATTTTATTTTATTTTGTTTTTACAGGACATCACCAACTATAAACAGTTTGAAGTAAGAAAACAAACGCATTAAATTCGCAAAGGGAGAAAAAATGTGTTACTTGTTCTGTTTTCCACTTTTTCTCTCGTTGTTTGCGTACCTCACTCGTTGTTTACAGTTGGTGATATCCTGTACCAATGTATACACATATATGTATATATATATGTGCGTGTGCGTACATATATATACTCTTTTACTCTTTTACTTGTTTCAGTCATTTGACTGCGGCCATGCTGGAGCACCGCCTTTAGTCGAGCAACTCGACCCCGGGACTTATTCTTTCGTAAGCCCAGTACTTATTCTATCGGATCTCTTTTGCCGAACCGCTAAGTAACGGGGACATAAACACACCAGCATCGGTTGTCAAGCAATGCTAGGGAACAAACACAGACACACAAACACACACGCATATATATATATATATATATATATATATATATATATATATATATATATATATATACATATATACAACGGGCTTCTTTCAGTTTCCGTCTACCAAATCCACTCACAAGGCTTTGGTCGGCCCGAGGCTTTGGTTATTTATATTATTTATATAACAGACACACATAGCTTTCAAATTTTGGCACAAGGCTAGCAATATCAGGCAAATATGAAAGTCGATTATATCGATCCCAGTGCCCAACTGGTACTTAAATTTATTGACCCCAAAAGGGTGAAAGGCAAAGCCGACCTTGACAGAATTTGAACTTAGGCTGCGTTCCTTTGTCCAGAGGCTATGGCGAAAGAGGTTGTATGGTTGATGAGGTTGAAAGGATAAAGGAAAGACACCGTCCTGTTTAGTCAGGCTTCCATCAACTTTTGTTAAGTTCCACTTGGAAAGGAAAGAGAGGCGGAGTGAGAAGGTAAAAAATTTAATAACTTTGAAGTAAATATTTTGTAAGTTAATTGGAGTGAATATATTTAATGTCGGGCTTCGAAATCTAATTAGGAACTGTGATGGGAAGAGACCAATGACTTGTAATATATTTTGATTATGATTTTCTATTGTAAGGGAGACAACTCAAACATGTTTTAACGGACCACCGTAGTTACCGAAGTGATAATGAGAGAATCAGTGAGGGCGCGTGGCTTAGTGGTTAGGGCATTCGGCTCATGATCGTAAGGTTGTGAGTTCGATTCCCGGCGACGCGTTGTGTCCTTGAGCAAGACACTTTATTTCACGTTGCTCCAGTCCACTCAGCTGGCAAAAATGAGTTGTACTTGTATTTCAAAGGGTCAGCCTTGTCACTCTCTGTGTCACGCTGATTATCCCCGAGAACTACGTTAAGGGTACACGTGTCTGTGGAATGCTCAGCCATTTGCACGTTAATTTCACGAGCAAGCTGTTCCGTTGATCGTATCAGCTGGGACCCCCGTCGTCGTAACCGGCGGAGTCTTTAAATGAGAGAATCAAAAGGATGACAGTACTTTATTGTTCTTATGATTGTCAAGCTGGCAGAATCGTTAGTAGGCCGGGCGAAATGCTTTGCAGTACTTCATCTGTCTTAATGTTCTCAGTCCAAATTCCGTCGAAGTCAACTTTGCCTTTCATCCTTTCGCAGTCGATAAAATAAATACTAGTTTAGTACTGGAGTCGATGTATAATCAACTATCGGATCTTTTCGGTTTGAACGCCATTTTTTTCTAGCGGTGTCATATGAAATTGTCACCCATAATTATGACCCTAGTATCGATCTGTTGCATCTCAATCTGTTTTAGGGTTAGGGTTAGGGTTAGTTAGGGTTAGGGTTAGGGGTGGGGAGGAAGGGTATCTTTTTTCCTTCAGAAATGTAAATAAACCCAATCTGTTTCTTAAACGAGGGACATATTCATACGGCACAGAATGTTTTCACCTCAATAGACGTCATTGATTGATTGAAATTGCAGAAATTGAAGAAAAAACCGACAAATATCTTACAGACTATAGAATTTTCTCAATAAAACCAAGAGAAAAAGCTATTTTATAAACACATTCGAATCTTTTCTTTTTGGACGGTAGTTTTCAAGGTCAATAAAATAAATACCAAGTGAGCACTGGGCTCGATATTATCGACTGGCCCATTCCTTAATACCCAATGACTGGTGTAGCAGCATAATAATCAACTGCTACAAAGGTAAAGGTGACGCCCTATATACAAATAATTACAGATGTATCATGCTGTTGGATCAGGTAATGAAGGTTACGGAGAGGGTCATAGCCCAACTAATTAGAGAGAGAGTTAGTTTAGATGAGATGCAGTTTGGGTTCGTGCCAGGGAAAAGTACCACTGATGCTACATTCCTGGTAAGGCAGCTGCAGGAGAAATACCTGGCCAAAGATAAGTCCCTGTACCTGGCTTTCGTTGACATGGAGAAAGCCTTCGACAGGGTCCCCCGATCCCTTATCTGGTGGTCAATGAGGAAACTAGGGATAGATGAATGGTTAGTGAGAGCTGTGCGAGCCATGTACAGGGACGCTGCTAGTAAGGTGAGGGTTGGCAACGAGTACAGTGAAGAATTCTAGGTAGAAGTAGGGGTCTACCAAGGTTCAATCCTCAGCCCACTCCTATTTATCATAGTCCTCCAGGCAATAACGGAGGAATTCAAGACAGGATGCCCCTGGGAGCTCCTCTGTGCTGATGACCTTGCTCTAATTGCTGAGTCATTATCAGAACTGGAGGAAGAGTTTCAGGTGTAGAAGCAAGGATTAGAATCGAAGGGCCTTAGAGTCAACCTAGCCAAAACCAAAGTCCTAATAAGTAGGAAGGTAGACAAATCACAAACGCCTTCAGGTAGATGGCCCTGCTCAATCTGTAGAAAAGGTGTAGGTAGAAACTCTATAAGATGCACCAAGTGTAAGCTATGGACACATAAGAGGTGCAGCAATGTCAAAGGAAGGCTAACTAGGAAGATAGTTTTTGTATGAGGCAGATGCTCAGGAGCAATAAACACTGAAAATGCTCTGAGACCAACTTCCGCCACATTCCAGGGAGAAAAACTATAAATAGTTGAAAGCTTCCGTTACCTAGGTGACCAAGTCAGTAGCGGGGGCAGGTGCGCCGAAAGTGTAACTGCTAGAGTAAGAATAGCTTGGGCAAAGTTCAGAGAGCTCTTACCTCTGCTGGTGACAAAAGGCCTCTCACTCAGAATAAAAGGCAGACTGTATGACGCATGTGTACGAACAGCCATGCTGCATGGCAGTGAAATATGGGGCGTGACTGCTGAGGATATGCGTAAGCTCGCAAGAAATAAAGCCAGTATGCTCCGATGGATGTGTAATGTCAGTGTTCATACTCTACAGAGTGTAAGTACTTTGAGAGAAAAGTTGAACCTAAGAAGCATCAGTTGTGGTGTGCAAGAGAGACGTTTGCGCTGGTATGGTCATGTGGCAAGAATGGATGAAGATATATATATGGATGAATATATATATATATATATATATATATATATATATATAATAATTATATATATATATATATATATAATTATATATATATGTATATATAAATATATTATATATATACATATAAATATATATATATAATTATATATATGTATATATAATATATATATATATACATATATATATATGTTTATATATACATATGTATATATATATATATAAGTATGCACATATATATATATACATATATATATATACATACATATATATATATACATATATATATACATACATATATATATACGTACATACATATATATATACGTACATACATATATATACATATATATATATATATATATATATATATATATATATATATATATATATATATATATAGGAAAAAAGCAACAAGAATGGATTAAAATCTCGGTACAATTGTTTCGTACGAGGACATCTTTAATAAGCTACAAAAAATGCAGTAAATACAGATGGCTCGTACTCGTCAGCCGAAAAAACATCAGAGAAATCCCAAACATCAAAAGGGGTAGATACAAATGAGGGTGTAAGATTAACTGCATTGAAGAAAGTTCGATTCCTGGAGATCCGATGAAAGGTCTTAAACGTACAGAATTTGTGCATGTCTATATATAGCTCATATTGAATTGCTAATCCAGTTATGTGAAGAAATTTCGGATACAGTCATGCGAAATTTCTAAAAATCCGAGTAAGAAGCAAAATGAGTGTCATATCGTGTAGAGGAAAATCTGAGTAAGAAGCAAAGTGACTGTCATATCATGTAGAGGAACAGATTGTTATTGAAATTTACAAGAATCACAGATAAGTTCAATTCCTGGAGATCCGATAAAAAATCTTGAACTTACAGAATATGTGCATGTCCCTATAGTTCATAATCCAGTTATGTGAAGAAACTTTGGGTACAATCATGCGAAAATATCAGGGAATTCGGATGAGAAGCAAAATGACAGTCTTATTCTGTAGAGGGGCAGAGTGTTATTGAAATTTACAAGAATCACAGAGAGAAGAGGAAGGAACTAGAATTTAATCAGTTACTGCTATTAATGCTATCAAAGAGAAGGGAACGGGAAGCTAAGGGGATGGACACAAGTTCATACTATAAGAAAAATCTAAGCTTGCTTGGTGCAAAATTCGAACTGAGGTCAATAATTTATTTCTTTATTTATAAATGTTACTATTAATAGATTGTCAGGTTACAATGAGAGGTCATTAGAAAGGAAAGAAAAAAGGGATTGTTTTTTAATGAAACCAAACAATTATATTATTATTATACTATATTATATTATATTATATTACAATATATTATAATAGGTTTGGGATTAGCAGAATTAATTATTAGTGTAAAAGAAACTAAGAGATTTAACTAACTAATTGTTTATATAGGTGGGTTAAAGTGAAATAGACTAAGAAGTGGAGATAAAAATAGAGCAAAATTTAAATTATTTATATAGTCTAATAGAAATAAATCAAATAACTTAAAACAATAAGTATTAAATAGTACAGTTAGAGAGAGAATATAATCATAGCTATTTAGTTCGTATCTGTCTAGTTAAATTTATAATGTACTATGTAGGAGTAATGTATAAATCAAAGTGATTTTATACAAAGTGATTTTAATATACAGTTGTCAATTAAAATATCATTTAAAATATTTAAGAGTCCTAGTTCGAGCGTGTATACAAGATTTTCCAAGTTCAATTCTGCTGTTTAATGAAATTTCCCTATTTTTTCTATACATTAGTATTTCAAATGTTTCCATGGAGCAAAGTTGACAACCTACTCTGCTATTTTTATAGGGTATTGCTCTTCTGACTAATTCCCAATTAAGGTTATATCTGATATTATTGTTTTTTAGTTCCCAAATTTTACTAGAAAGAGTGGTGCTATCAGCTTTATGACGTAATCTGAAGGAAGAAAGATGGTTATTCAATCTTTTTTTTAAATTTACAGTACATCCAACATAAGTGAATTTATTATTATCTGTGGTTATGGAGCATTTATAGATTATGTTATTTAACCCGCATAAACCAGGTGCCGGGCATTTAGATTTAATTCTGAAGTTACATCTAGGGGAATTATAATCTGAAGTAGAATAACTTGACGATAGAAGTCTCATACTATTGTTGCTCGAAGCATTGCGGGTAAAATTATCATGATTGTTGTTATCTAAAAAAAACTCCATCATTATTGTAGTTAATATTATTATCTAAAATAGTATTATCATTTATTGGCATTCCTACATTTTCATTTGGTTCTAAAGCCCTACCTTCATTATTAATATTATTGGTGCTGTTATCTAAAATAATGCTATCATTATTGTAGTTAATGTTATCACCTAAAGTAGTATTATCATTTGTTGGTATTCCTATACTATCATTTGGTTCTATAACCCTACTATCATTATTGATATTGTTGATGCTGTTAGTATTGTTGTCGGTATTGTTTTCCAAATGTGTAGTGTTGTTGCTGATAACATTGTTGTCCTCATTCACTGTACTTACATTCCTGGTATTATTCCTATTATTAACATAATCATTCCTATTTATGTTATTATTATTGTTAACAATTCTATAGCTATTGGTTGTATTTATTATATGACATTCCTTATTATCATTGTTGTAATTATTACTTTCAGTACTGTTATTATAACTTTCAATTGTATTTTAATTTTTATTGTTTAAATTTTTTCTGGCTAGTTTTATGTTATTATTATTGATCTTAGCTATTAAAGTGGACATATTTGGGAGGGTTGAATAAGAAATTCTGACTGTTTTTTTAGAAATAATTTTATGATATCTATGAGAGGATGGGAAATTTTTTTCAAGAATTGTTTTGAATCTACTCTGAATATCTGATGAAACCGCACAGTTAAAAGGGATGTTTAGCCATATTATGTCCTTCTTATTAAATTTCCTAGAATTACAGTTAGGGCTGTTAGAATTTTTCCCACTAGAGTTAGGGTTGTTAGAATTATTCCTACTATCATCAGAATCTTTGTATTTATTAATGTTCTTGTTTGCATGTTTATTAGTTTTATCCAAGTTTATTTTATCCTTATTACAAGTGTTCACTGTTATGTTTTTATTAATGTTCTTAATATCATTAGGGTACTTTGCCGTTGTAAATCTATTTCTACTATCATTTCTGGCTTGGTCATTATTGTTGTCTACGTTACTAATTGTATGTTTCTTAATTTTATTTAAGGTTGTCTTATCAGGGCTATCTATGTTATGGTCTATGTATTTATCTTTGTACTTATTATCATTACGATTAGATGTTGTATTAGATCTACATCTACGTACCTTTTCGGCTTGATCGTTTTTGTTGTTTATGTGGTTATTGGTATTTAAATTACTTAAATTATTATGAGTTTGTAAGGTTTTCATATCAACAAATGTAATTTTTTGGTTATATCCTGCTCTAGATAACGCCTCATTGTAATGTCCTGAGTGTGAGTTAAATATATCAAAATTAGACGATAATTTGGATATTCTCATGGAAATATTTCTAACTAAGGAATCAATTATATTTGGGGGATGATTAGATAATTTACTTACGTAACTAGTGATTTCACCTTCTTTTCTAAATGGATAATGTAGTTTGGAGTTAAGGTCTAAAGTAATATCTAGAAAATTAGTTATTTTAATGCTTGGTTCATAGGTTATACTAAGGTTGAAATCTTTAAAAAACCTATTAATTTTCTTTTTGATTCTTTCTATGTGTGATTTATTATTGGTATGGACAACAAACAAAGCATCATCTCTATATAACCCACCTTGCAATTCAGGGATCTCCCTCTTTATGCATTTAAGTAGATATGCTCCGACTAAGTTGGTCACCTGAGCCGAATCACTGGAGCCCATAGGAATATCGAAATAGTTAGGGGTATCAGCTCTGGTCCATAATTTTCCCTCAAACTCAATAAATGTTTTTCTAGCTAAAAGTATAATATCTATTTCCTCTCTAGATATGAGGGAGCGATTTATCGCGAATATAAGCGATTTATTTAATAGGATAGGGGAAATGCTAGAGTAGTAGTTGTTTATGTCGAATTGAATGAAGGCTAGATTATTGGTATTAGTTAGGGAGTTAAACCATTTAAGAACCTCATCGGTATTTATCCACAGGCTTAAGGGAAGAAGTGGGGTTATCGGATCTCCAGGAATTGAACTTATCTGTGATTCTTGTAAATTTCAATAACAATCTGTTCCTCTACATGATATGACAGTCACTTTGCTTCTTACTCAGATTTTCCTCTACACGATATGACACTCATTTTGCTTCTTACTCGGATTTTTAGAAATTTCGCATGACTGTATC
Source organism: Octopus sinensis (assembly GCF_006345805.1). Taxonomy (NCBI): domain Eukaryota; kingdom Metazoa; phylum Mollusca; class Cephalopoda; order Octopoda; family Octopodidae; genus Octopus; species Octopus sinensis. The sequence continues at coordinate 72,791,748 of NC_043004.1, read as the reverse complement.
CGAAATTTCTTCACATAACTTGATTAGCAATTCAATATGAGCTATATATAGACATGCACAAATCCTGTAAGTTTAAGACCTTTCATCGGATCTCCAGGAATCGAACTTTCTTCAATGCAGTTAATCTTACACCCTCATTTGTATCTACCCCTTTTGATGTTTGGGATTTCTCTGATGTTTTTTCGGCTGACGAGTACGAGCCATCTGTATTTACTGCATTTTTTGTAGCTTATTAAAGATGTCCTCGTACGAAACAATTGTACCGAGATTTTAATCCATTCTTGTTGCTTTTTCCTATTTGTAATCACCCCACTTGTCGTATGGTTAACACCATATAGATTTCCGGTGCATCCTAGTTAAGGACCATATTCATGTGAATTCATTAGAATTCACTTGAATCTCAATTATTTAAACCGAATTATATATATATATATATATATATATATATATATATTAAGAGAGAAGAGAGGTATATTAAGGACTGTGTAAGGAAATCACATGAAGTGTCAGTTGGAATTGATCCAAAAGCCATAGAAACCCTTGCTTCAGACCGAGTTGAATGGCAAACAAAATTGCAGTGAAAGTTTTGAAGAAGCCAGGATGACCCAATCAAAACTGAAAACAAAATTAAAGAAAAATGTTATTATCAACGAGAAAATGAATCTCAACAATTTCTTTTGTGTGTGAGCATATTTTCTGAAAATTCTATTCTGGACCATATCTCATTTGCGAAACCATACAAAACGAACCTCCACCAACTACTCTGCCTATATGTCTGTGCACACCTTTCAATACTCTGTATGCCAGAAGGTCTGAAAATCTAAGGGAGGTCTCTATACACTTTAAGACCCACAAAGATCACAGCTCATCTACACCACTTGGGCGCACAAACCGGGCATGCATATGTATGTGCATGTATATAAATATAAATGTAAATATAAATGTAAATGTAAATATATATATATATATATATTATATATATATATATATATATATATGTATAAACTTAGATAAACTTAGATATGTTTCGACCAAAGATTGGTCCAGGCCATGTCTAACTTAATAGCACCACCTGATAGAATTATTTGAATCCCGTTTAAGTCAAGCTTTGTTTATGGTCCATTCAAGTAGTGAGTTTTTGTTGGGTGAGTTGTATCCAATTATGGATGGCTTATTTGGTATTCTTTGAAGGAATCTATCCAGACTCCGTTTAAAGTTGATGGGATCCTTTTCCTCTTTGATCTCTTTCGGGACAATGTTAAATAGGGCAGGGCCTGTTGAGGAAAAGAAATTATGTTGCAGTGTACATGTATGCTGAGATCTTGAATTGGGCAGGGGACGTATGGCCTGTGGTCCCAGTCTTGGATGAACCTTGAAGCTAATGTTCAGGTCGTTTGGGCAAAGTTGGCGGTATATTCTCCACATCGTACAAATGATGTACCGCTCACGGCGACGCTGGAGAGAGTAGAGTTTCAAGGCTTTAAGGCGATCCCAGTAATCGAGAGCAGCCATGCCTTCGATTCGTTTAGTGAGTGCCCTCTGCGGTGATTCAATCTTCGAGATGTTTTGTCTTGTATGAGGAGACCATAGTGGGCAGCAGTATTGGAGGTGTGGCCGTACAAAGGAGGAGAAAAGTGGTATGATGACACCTTGTTCTCTGGACCGGAAAGTTCTTAAGATCCAGGAACTCATCCTACGAGCTATATCGACCTTCTTGTTGATGTGTGCACTCCAACTGAGATCGTCATCAACAATTACACCCAGGTCTCTGATATTGTTAGAGGCTGTGAGCGGTTCCCCTGAAGGAAGAGAGTATGGCTGTTTTAGTGAGGAGTTTCTTCCAAAATGCATCAGCTCAAATTTTCCCTCGTTCAGTTGCATTTTGTTTCTGTCTGCCCATTGACTCACAGCATATAGATCAGACTGGAGTTGAGTTCGGTCTGCTTCTTCATTGACGATTTGCTGGAGCTTAGTGTCATCAGCAAATATTTTCACTTTGCAGTAATGTACGACACTGGAAAGGTCGTTTACGTAAATTATGAAGAGTAGCGAACCCAAGACAGTTCTCTGGAGGACACCGCTGGTGACTTCTGCTGGGCTTGAGTGGACTCCATCAACTACAACATGTTGTGTTCTATTCGCCAGGAAATACTTAATCCAGTGTAGAACTTTTCCACGGATTCCAACATTTGCCAATTTTGAGAGTAGGATATTATGGTCTACCCTGTCGAACGCTTTACTGAAGTCAAGATATATGACATCAGAGTTCGAACCTGTTCCCAAGGCTTTGAGTACATCTTCAATGTGGTGTAAGAGCCGTGTTAGACAGTCCCTGCCACAGCGAAAGCCATGCTGATTTGCATTTAGGAGTTTGTGGGTCTCCAGGAAGTCAGCTATCCTTGATCTTAACTCTCTTTCAAACACTTTAATGATGTGGGAGGTGAGTGAGATTGGGCGATAGTTGAGTGCGAGGGATCTGTTTCCCTGTTTGAAAACCGGGATGACTGACTGGGATAGAAACTGTTTTGGTATATAACCTGCGTCTAACGAATTTCTCCAGAGGTTGGTCAGAGGGACTGCAAGTTGGTGTCTACATTCCTTCAGGAGACTAGCGGGGAATCTATCAGGGCCTACAGCAGAGTAGTATTTGACATCATTTATTGCTGCTATGATGTCAGTGGCAGTGAAGCTTATGTCTGAGATTTTATGTTGGGAGTCAACTTCGTTCGCTTCTCTTACGTCAATATCAGTGGAAACACTGAAGACAGAGCAGTATTGTTTCTGCAGTATTTCTGCCATTTCTTTAGCATCGTGTTGGGGAATGCCGTTATCATCAATCAATGGCCCAATGGGTGAGACAGTGGTTCTATGCTTATTTGCGTAAGAATAGAACACTTTTGGGTTCTGTTTGATGTTTTTGATTACCCACTGTTCCTCCACAGCTCTTTGATTTTCAATGGAGGTTTTCATGTCGGTCTGCAGATGAAGTTTTTCCAGCTCTAGTCTTTTCATTGTTGTTGAATGTGGATGTTGTGTGTGGGAATATTTTAATTGGTTGATATTTTTGTAGAGTCATTTGATGCCCCTGATGAGTGTTTTTTTTTCTTTTTAGGGAGCCGGTTTCTGTTTGTGTTAGTAGATTTCGTGGGAGCGTGTTTAGAGCATGTATAGGTGACAATGTTTTCAAAGTGCTGCAATGCGGTCTCAATATGAGAGGAATTGAGAGTAAAAGACCAGTCGATGGAAGACAGATCCTTTCTGATTTCTCCCCAGTCCGCTTTGTGGAAGTTTATGTTGTCAAATGAGTGCCATGGAGTGAGATTGGCTGGTTTGGTTTTTATATGTCGGGAATTAAAATTGCAGAGTACCATGTCGTGGTCTGAGAGGAGAGTTTTTTCAACTGAAATGCTGTGAACGAAGCTAGAGTGATTGGTCAATACCAGATCCAAGATCTTTTTATTCTGTCTCGTTGGTTCGAGCACTATCTGAGTCAGGAAGTATTCATCCATCAGATTAAAGAGCAGTTCTGCTGCTGCTCTATCTGATGTAGAGCACTTGCCTAGCTTCAGAGTATTTGTGGGCCAGTTCACACGAGGGAGGTTAAAATCACCCATCACTAGTATGTTTCCGGAGTTGTACCTCCGAAGGAAGGACTTGACTTTGCTAAGGCACTCTTCAAAGCACTATATATAGGCGCAGGAGTGGCTGTGTGGTAATTATTTTGTTTACTAACCACATGGTTTTGTGTTCATTCCCACTCATATCTGTTTCTTTATTACCCACAATGGGTTAAACATAGAGGGGACAAACAAGGGCAGACAAAAGGATTAAGTCGATTACATCGACCCCAGTGCGTAACTGGTACTTAATTTATCGATCCCGAAAGGATGAAAGGCAACGTCGACCTCGGCGGAATTTGAACTCAGTACTTAGCGGCGGAGGAATACGGCTACGCATTTCGCCCGGCGCGCTAACGTTTCTACCAGCTCGCCACCTTTGGGTGGACACGATATAGCAGTAATTGTTGATCTGAGTCACCTGTGTGTTTATCTGTGTTAGCGTGTTGTGTGTATGGGTATGTGTGAGTGTGAGTGTGTGTGTGGTGTGTGTGTGTGTGTGTGTGTGTGTAGAATGTTGAAACTACTGTCACACTTGACTTAATATTAACGACTGCAGGCTTCTTAGTCAAAAATCTGGTCAGACATTTTTACAGGTGAGACATTTTTTATTTGTACGTATGAGTGCGCAGATATATATTTAAAAATATATATATATGTGTGTGCGAAAGTTCCCTGACACAGTATAGGAAAGTGTATTAATATGTATGCGTATATGCGGATGTGCGTGTGAGAGTGTGTGTTAGTGTTAGACACTGCTGCCTGTACTGATATGTCTATAAGCAATACGATGACAGACATGCACTCTCCAATTTATTGTGTGTGTACATGTGTGTGTGAGTCTCTGTGTGGATGTATGGGTTTAGGGTTAGATGTGGATGTGTATGTTTTGCTTGTACGGTGTGGTGGAGGTCGGGCGGTTCTCAATTGACCAACCGTGAGGAAGATAATGATAATTTTAAATTCAAATCCACTAGTATATTTATGCCATAAGGAAAATTATTAACTGGAACACGGACATACATATATTCTGCTCTGGATCATAATGTAAGAGTTATTAATAATATTATGAATGATAACAATGATAACATTATTGTATTGACAACGATAATGATACTAACTTTAATGACACTTTGGAAACTATTATGAAGTAATATAATGTACTATTGACTATGTATATTTACATCTAGGTATTAATTTGTGTATGTTTATTATCACAATATTAAGTCGAAAACCTGAGACATTGGGCGTGGAACACATATATATGTTTACTAATTTATATTATTTATTTATATCATTATGTAAATGTATATTTTTTTATATGTATAGGAGTGTGATTATATATATGTATATATATATGTGATTATATATATGTATATATATATGTTGTATTGTGGGTACGCACCCACACTCATGTGGGTATATGTGTAGACTGTGTTATATTACATAATCTCCGAAGAGGCCTTGTGATATTTTTGTTAATGTCTCATTTATATCTATATATTGACCAACCATAAAGGGCTAATATTGGTAAAATGAGACATAATTATCGACATGGCCGAAACAGCTGTAAGATCTAATTTATACTTATATTTATACTTACTTGTATTTATATTCTTTTTTATATATATTCTAATTATTATACAACATTACTCTTTTATGTACACTTTTTATGTACATCCCTTTATGTACACTGATTTGTTCTGCTTTTTATATTTAACCCTACAGTCTCTTATGTGGTGGTTTAATTGATATTTGATTTTGATGTATTTCTCTATTTTCTTATCTTGTATATATATACACACACACATATATATATATATATATATATATATATATATATATATATATATATATATGTTTGTATATGTATGGTTGTATATATATATATATATGTTTGTATATATAAGTTTGTATATATATTTGTATATGTGTGTTTGTATGTATGCGTGTCTGTATATATAAAATCTGTTTGGATTCTCCCTCGTTTATCCTCCCCATCAATGCCATTGCTCAACCATTTCTGAATGATCTTAATGTGAGTTCATCTGGGGGTGGTGCACCTCCAAAACGAAGAAGAGGCAGTGCAGTTCCAAACCAGACGGGAAAGTTATGACCACTAAACCCATTCCGATCGACCCCAAAGGCCTACATAAGTTTGATGGCTATGAAACCACCCTTTCTAAATTATCCGATGAAGAATCGAATGCCGCAGTTCACAGTAGTGAACAGAAAGACCATTTTGCCCACTCAAGATCAGCAATCATTTATGGTAAAGCTGAATCCACCTGTGATACAGGCATAAACTGCCTAAAAGAAGACATACATTTTGTTTCCGTTTTAGTTGGAGAATTGTTCTCTGTCAACGAAAATGTCAGTATCCATAAGGTCGCTCGGCTAGGAAGATTCCAAGCGAACTCAACCTCAGACACTAGACCACGCCCAATAAGGGTAATCTTTTCTTCCGATCAGGAGGCTTCAACCTTTCTGAACAGAGCTCAGACGCATGCCTGGGAGGACCCCAATATGGGTTTTCGTGAGGAATACTCACTGAGAGAGAGAATTCGCCGGAGAAACCTAATATCCGAACTGAAGATGAGAAAACAGATGGGAGAGAAGGGTTTACGCATCCAAGATGGACAAATAATCAAGTCCTACCTCTGGTCGCATGCTGTAGTGCTGACAGGAAAAGTGAATCGAGGGCGAATCGAAGTAAAGTAGATACTCCCGACAACGATGCTACCTCTGACACTCCTTATTCTGCTTGTTCCATAATTCCCGCCCCTCAAACCTCACAGCTTAGCATCGTCTATACCAACTCGTGCTCCTTATTTCCAAAGTTCAGCGAGTTATTTACACTGGCGTGATTCCCCAGATGTGATAGCTATCACCGAGACTTGGCTGACTCCAGCAGTAAAGGACTCAGAAATCCACCTACAGGGCTACGCCATCTTCAGATGTGACAGAGAAAAAAGGCGAGGTGGAGGTGTTGCTGAGTATGTTAAATCTGATCTCAAACCGTCCAGCGGTATTCTACCCACTAATGCTCAACCTACAACAAAATTCGATGCCGTCTATTGCAAGCTGAGCCTATCCAGGTTTTGCCTGCCCGTGTTAGCTGTCTACAGGCCGCCTCTTGCCGACCCCCAGGACGATGCTCATTTACTCGAAGTGATAAGATTCGTTTCAGCTTCTCATGGCTGTTTGATATTAGGAGACTTCAACGCATCAATTTGTACATCATCTTCCCGGTTCGGCCAGGCCCTTCTTGATGTGGCTGAAGATTTTTTTCTATCGCAACATGTTGAATATCTGACAAGGCATCGGTCTGGGCAGCAGCCATCTATGCTGGATCTGGTATTCTCCCGCTATCCAAGATCAGTGTCAGGCTTATCTGTGTGCGCCCCTCTTGCCAAGAGTGATCACGCGGTTCTGAAGTTCGTCATGCACACAACTTTTTCTACGCCCACGACTACTTTGCTGCCACGTAGAGTCTTCTCTGCAATCAATCTTGAAATTCTAACCGAGGCTTCCGCGCTTCTGGACTGGCGATCCCTGATGACGATGTCCTCAGTTGACGAACTATGGTCGTCCCTCAAAGCATATGTAATCTGGTTGACTGACCAGGCAGTTCCCGTTGGGCTTCCCAAGAAGAAGAAACACAAGCCCTGGGTGACGAAGAAGGTTAAACGAGAACTTCAGCTTGGGCTGAATTAAAAAATCTAGATTCGACTGCAGCTTTTGAGGTGTACAAAACTCAACGAGACCGAGCCGTGAAAATTGAAAAGGAAGAACGCTTCAGATATGAATACAGAATCGCGGCAAACGCCAGTCGCAATCCCAAAACCTTCTTTGCCCATGTCCAACGGAATTCCCGCTTGAACAACCAGATTGCAACGTTGGTAGACTCAACAGGCAGGCGTATCGATTGAGGACCCTTATCAACAGAGTCAGTTATTTGCCGAGGCTTTTTCAACTATTTTCAAACAAGATGATGGTCGTGAACCCCCTCCATTTGATAGATCGGTACCTCCAATGCTTCGATTGGTCATCACGCAGGACGAAGTCAAACGTGTTATTCAAGGCCTCGATGTCAACAAGGATCACGGCCCTGACGGCATACATCCACGGGTTATCAAAGCGTTGGCTCCGGTCATTTGCGAGCCCTTAACACGTCTCTTCAATATGTCATTGGCGACGGGTGTTATACCTGCGGACTGGAGAACAGAGATAATCTGCCCAATTTTCAAGAAAGGGAGCCGCGAAGACCCGCTTAACTACCGACCGGTTTCCCTTACTTCAATAATCAGCAAGATGTTCGAAACCATCCTTAAGAAAAGTATGTTGCTCCACCTCCAAAACACAGCCCCTATCTCTGATTCCCAACACGGCTTCATGCCGAAGAGATCATGCTTGACCAACTTACTGGTAGTGGAAGAATTGGTGACGCGTATCCTCGATGATGGTGACGCTGTTGACATCGTTTTATTGGACTTTGCCAAAGCTTTTGACTCGGTAAACCACTGCCTATTACTTGTCAAGCTTCAAGCATATAGTTTCCATCCGGATATTGTACGATGGGTTGGTGCCTTCCTCTCAGATCGCTCCTTCCGAGTCCAAGTTAATGGTTCGCTGACGGACGTCTCCAGTGCGAGCAGTGGCGTGCCTCAAGGTTCATTGCTTGGGCCCTTATTGTTCTTAGTCTTCATAAATGACTTGCCCGACGACCTCACGCAACACACCCTTCTAATTGCCGATGATGTCAAACTGGTCAATCTCTGCACCAATAACAGTTAATCTTCGTGCAATGGCCATATTCGATAACGAGGGGGCAGCCATCATATATATATATATATATATATATATATATATATATATATATATATAATGTGACCTAGTGCGTACCGTTGGCGATTTTTTCCCCTCTGTCTTCCCTTCTTTGGATCTTTCCTTTTCCTATGTTTCTGATGAAGAGCTCCGCTCGAAACGTTAAACCCTCCTTCTTTCCTGCTTTCCTGAGCGTCCAATAATACTATACTTGTTCCATGTCGTCGCATTGTTGTGTTTTCATGTTTGGATTAACTATATATATATATCTATATATATAAAACTCAACTTGTGTGGCTGTGTGTATATCTGTGTATGTGTCTGTGTGTTTAACTTCCTGGCACATATCCTCCTAGCCAAAAAATAGTAGAACCACCAAAATTGGGTCACTTAACGCTTAGGCGAATGAAAATTGAACTGCACTATTTCTGTTCTGAAATTCATCTCGCAAGTGCAAAAATCGATAATGTGTTTGTTTAGGCCTTATCCCATGCATTGAATAGTGAACTTTACTCAGTCAGCTGTTTGACGTGAACTGTGTTCACCACGCGTGCAAGCATGCGTAAATTGCATGAAAAATAAAAAATCAAGATATAAAAACGAATCACCGTAAACATTGTAGAAATTCGGCAAAGAAACGAATTTTCGGGATGTAGCCTGGAGGGGTTTTTCCTATTAATTATTTGGACTTTGTGAACACATACCAATTGTTTTCATAACATATTTAACGCTTTGAATTAAATGTGACCATTTTGCGTTGAGTCTACAGTTTGAATCACTTTAACCAAATTTTAGTAGGCCGGATTTTTGATCATCACGATACATCGCCATGACTCCCTGAAACTCTCCCCTGACATCCCCGTTGAGAAATCTATATATATAAAACTCAACTTGTGTGTCTGTGTGTTTAACTTTTGGATCTACCAAGTTTCATTATTAAGGATGGAAAGTAGTGTGTAGCAAATCTATTTATATAAGCTGAAGTTGTCTGTGTGTGGCAGGTTTGGTAGCCTTCAAATAACACTATCTCCTTCGAGACCCTGCAGCGCAAGTTGACCAAAATTGAGAGTATGATAGAAGAAGGCTTGCTCTTCATTCTGTAGAAGATAAAATTCAAATCGGACCATGTTAACACAAAAAATTATTTACATAAAAAAAGGTGCTTTTTTTTCTATGAAAATCCCAATTTTTTACGATTTTTGACTGCTGTGTCACCATTTTTCGGTGTATTTCAACTGGAAAAATGTTCCACATGAAGAGAATAACAAGTTGCATAATGCAAAATTTTACTTTTCAAAAATTCCAATTCTAAAGGGTCGAAACAAAGCCAAGCAACACCGGGTGATACTGCTAGTATATATATATATATACACACATACATACCCATGTGTGTGTGTGGTGAGTATCCACTATTTCCAACAAGATTTGACAAAAAAGGAGAGATATTACTTGAGTAGATTTGACTGCAAGGCCAGTAACTTCTGTGGACTTCCCCAAATCCGCAAAAGTGAGGCCTTAAACGAAGCCTGCAACAAGTCAACTTCTATAGTCATAAATATTCCACACCAGAGAGATCTCAGAATAAGACCAATTGTGACCGGTCCAGGTACGTAGATAAGGGGGGGCATTGGTTGTTTACCACCCCCAGTTAGAATGTCAGCAGCCTTCACCCCAGTATGAGAATTTGTTTTATCAACTTTTGAAATTGTCTCCATGTGAGAAAAATATGTGCAATATCTGAAGTTGCTAAATATGCAATAAATTGAATTCCTGTTGATTTAGTGATATGGAAAGGTGTGTTTGTTGTAGAAGCAATTGTTGCACACACACAAACAAATAAAAACACACAGTCGCTCACACACGCTTACACGAAAATAATAAGAATCACACACACAAAAGCTGAAATGAAAATACTCACACACACACACACACACACACACACACACACACACACACACACACACCACACACACACACACACACACACTCACACACGCACAAAAACACATGCTCTCACACACACATAGAAATGAAAACACAGTTACACACTCATACACACAAGCAATGAACTGGAAACTCTCACACATGAGCGCGCGCGCAAACAGACACAGAAATGAAAGCACAAACACACACGCACACACACACACACCACACACACACACACACGCATACACAACACACATATTGGCTGACCCACACACTCATACAATTTCTTTAGAATGTCACGGTTTTAAGGTAGAAATATTTAAAGCATAAATAGCTACGAGTGTGCGTCTTTGCATGTATCTATGTGTGGACGTGTAGGTGTATGTGCATGTGTGAACACAGTCCACCTATACTCAAGGTGGTCGCATCGTCTCATATGACCCAATCGTGAAAGTTTTTTCTCCAACGAGAGTTCCGGACCCCATTCATGAACTCATTTGCATACAACCAATCAGAGCTCACCTTCAACTTGTTGTCAGAGTAACAAACAGGGGTGTGTGTATGAGTAGTAGCTTGCTTACTGTCGTATATATGTATATGTAAATATATAGGCGTAGGAGTGGCTGTCTGGTAAGTATCTTGCTTACCAACCACATAGTTTCTGGTTCAGTCCCAGTCCGTGGCACCATGGGCAAGTCTTCTACTATTGCATCGGACAGACAAAAGCTTTGTGAGTGGATTTGGTACACGGAAATGGAAAGAAGCTCGTCGTATATATGAATATATATAATATATATATATATATATATATATGTGTGTGTGTGGTGTGTGTGTGTGTATGATTCTGTGTCCTCCAAACCGCTTGACAACTGATGCTGGTATGTTTACATTACCGTAAATTAGCGGTTCGGCAAAGGGGACCAATGGTATAATACTAGATTTACATAGAATAAGTCCTGTTGTCGATTTGCTCGACAAAAGGCGGTGCTCCAGCATGGGCACAGTCAAGCCATCATTATACTACAAATATCTTGTAGAGTTACATCCCTTGCATATTATAATTGAATAATTGTACTAATATAATCATATCCAAGGGAAATAACTCTAGAATGTATTTTGCAGTTATCTCCCGTTAACTACATACTTAAAACATATAACTACAAAATATGTTCTAGAGTTAGCTCCCTTGCATATTTATAGTATTATTCTTATTAAATTATAATATGCAAGGGATGTAATTATAGAAGATATTTTGTAGTTATCTCCTTTAAATATTTAGTTATGGTAATATACACTTTGTCACTCTGTTGCCTTCTTTCAGTTATTTAACTGCAGCCATGCTGGAGCACCGCCTTTAGTCGAGCAAATATATTAACGTATACATATATACAAACAGAACTGAAAACACATAGTTACACACTCTCACGCACAGAAATGAAAACACACAGCATGTATTTATGTATATAAATATATATATATATATTATATATATATATATATATATATATATATATATATATATACATAAATACATGCTGTGGAGAAGAGAAGGATAATGGCGTGGGAATCTCTCGACTGGAAGGTTCTGAGAATCCAGGAACACATTCTGCGGCCATGTCAACTTTGCTGCTTATATGTGTAGCCCAGCTTATGTTGTTGTCCACTGTTACTCCCAAGTCTCTGATGTTGTTAGACGCCATGAGAATTTCTCCAGAAGGAAGGCAGTATGGGAGTTTCAGAGCGTCCTCCCTTCCAAAGTGGATCAGTTCGAATTTGTCTTCGTTTAGCAACATGTTCTTTTCCGCCCATTAGACAACAGCCAGTAGGTCTGACTAAAGGTTTAACCGGTCATCCACGCCATTGATGACCTTCTGGAGCTTGGAATCATCAGCGAAGGTTCTGATGTTACTGTGTTTGATGGTGTCAGTAATATCATTTATGTAGATGATGAAGAGAAGTGGGCCCAACACAGTGCCTTGTGGGACACCACTGCTGACTTTGGCTGGGCTGGATTTGACTCCTTCGACTACAACATGTTGGGTTCTGTTAGACAGGAAGCCTTTGATCCACTGCAGCAGCTTTCCAGTGACACCAATATTGGACAGTTTTCTCAAAAGGATCTTATGATCAACCCTGTCAAAGGCCTTGCTGAAATCAAGGTAGATGACATCAGTGTTGGAGCCCTCTCCCAAGGCTCTCAAAATGTCATCAAAATGATGCAGTAGCTGCATCAGGCAATCCCTTCCATTACGGAATCCATGCTGGTTAGAGTTCAGCATATTATGACTCTCAAGGAAGTGAGTCATACGCGATCTCAGCACTCTCTCAAATACCTTAATGATATGAGAGGTGAGTGAGATTGGACGGTAATTCACGGCAAGCGATTTGTTTCCTCTTTTGAAAACTGGGACAACAGACTGGGTTAGAAGTATTGTTTCTGCAACATCTCTCCCATGGTTTTGGCATTGTCTTGAACGCATGTTGTATATACATATATATTGATAATTATATATATATGTATATATGTATGTAAGCATATATATATATATATATATATATATAAAGGATATATGCGTGTGTGGGTAAATACACGTATATATGTACGTATATATATATATATGTATATATCTATGTATGTATATGTATGTGTGTGTGTATATATATATATGTACATGTATATATACATTGATATATGTATGTTTGCATATATATATACTTGTATATATATGTATATATGGATATATGTATGTTTGCATATATATGTACTTATATATATATATATATAATATATATATATATATATATGCCCGAGCACCGTCTTTAGTCAAACAAAACCTACCCTAGGACTTAATATTTGGAAGCCTAGTACTTATTCTAACTTTTTCTATTTTCCCGAACCGTTACGTTACGGCGGCGTATGTGTGGGCTGTGCTCAAACACGCACAAACACACATACGTCCGAACACACACACACACATAGATACATGCAAAGATGTACACTTGTAGGTATTTATGCTTTAAATATGTTGACCTTAAAACCGTGACATTCTGAAGAAATTGTATGAGTGTTTGCGTTAGCCAATGTGTGTGTGTGTGTGCTTTTATTTCTGCGTCTGTGTTTGCGCGCACCTGTGTGACAGAGTGTTTCCGGTTCAATGTTTGTGTCTGAGCGTGTGTGTGTGTGAGTGAGTGAGTGTGTAACTGTGTTTTCATTTCTGTGTGTGCGCGCATCCGTTTGTGTGTGAGTATGTGTGACTATTTTCATTTCCGTGCGTGTGTGTGAGTGAATGTATTTCTGTGTGTTCGAGTGTGTGCGTTTGTGAGTGTGGAACTGTGTGTTTTCATTTCTGTGTTTGTGCGTGTGTGTGAGTGAGTGTTTTCATTTCTGTGTGTTCGAGTGTGTGCGTGTGGGAATGTGTGTGTGAGTGAGTGTTTTTTTTTTATGTGTGTTTGAGTGTGTGCGTGTGTGAGTGTTTAACTGTGTTTGTGTGTGTGTTTGTTTGTTCGTGTTGTGATTGTGTGTGAGAGTGTTTTCATTTCTGTGTTTGCGTGTGTGTGAGCGACTGAGTGTTTTTATTCGTTTGTGTGTGTACGACAATTGCAGCTACAACAAACATTGGCGGGGAATCTGAATCACAACTATGAATGCAAGGAGTACCATGGTGTCGTGCTGGGCTGGAACCCGCGGTGCAGGGCATCTGTCTGATATGAAGTTGAGTTTTCTAGCTGTCTGCACTTACTTCATTTATTGCTAGAAAGGTCGGTTTTTAAAAAAATTCCCTATCTTTCACATAGACCGTTCAGTACGCGCCTGTCCATCTCACATAACACTTGTTGGACATCCACCTTCATAACGATAATCATCTCCCTTGCTCACTTGGTGGTCTTGTTTGATGGGAGTGGGATCAGCCCAGGTTGGTGGCGACAAAGACGTCATCATTCGCAGAACTGACCATATGCACCTATGCTCTCCATCTCTGGCCGTCCGGTGCTAGCTCCTTTTCATCCTCAATGGCCTTGTTGAGTCCAATTATCTGGTGTAGGACATGTCACACGACCCGTTAAAACCTCCTGCTGCTACGTCGAATAAGAATAAAGCCTCCCCCAGTAGCATGTTATTTCTGTTCCATAGGTAACCCCACTCTTGACATATCACCACGTTTGGTGTAAAAGTACAAACTGCTTCACCACATTCTCGTCACCATCACAATCCAGAAGACATTTTCCTGTTTCGTCTCCTCACTACTCCTCAGCTCAGACGATACATTCTTTTACTTTAACACACACAGCATTGATTCACACATTCACACGCAAACGCATACAGAATTACACATGATGCATGTATATAGAAGTACTTTTCTGCCCACAAAAACAAACACCTTCACAGCCATGCTATAAATCCACATACAAAGTTTATATTTATTTCAAAAATTAATCTCTAACAAGGGAGCCAAATCATTCAGTGAGATTTTATGAGGTATATAGATGTACTGGAATTCGTAGCTAAATGCTCTTCAATTCACAACTTATCACCTTAAAGGTGGACACATTGGACAATGTGGTTATGGGTTCTTTATAGTTAGGATAAAAATGGAAGTTATCTATTGATAAGTCTCTGTCGTTAAAGGTAGATCTTGGACTAAATAAGAACAGCAACAACACAGAAAGTTATTTTATACCTAACGATAGACATTGAAGGGCATTAAAACATTGAGCTTCTTCAAGAGCTGCTTTTATTGTTTCCGCTGTACGTTTCTTTGGGTCACAACTTGTGAACCATTTGTACAGCATCTGATAGCTCTGCTCTATAGTATCATTTCTATTGTCACGCTTGATAATGTCCAGCTCAGAAGTTTTAATGTCCAAGAAAATACCTGCAAAAGATATAAGAATAAGAAATAATTGCAACAGCATTAACAATAATATGAAAGACGTGTACTGTATGTTGTTATAAATATAACCAAGAAACTATATCTAAAGAAGTACTTAAGGAACATGAAAAATATAAGACATGGCTCTCAATTTCCAAAGACGATGACAAAACAATAGAGAATGAAGATGGAGAAAACATTTTAAAGGAATTAAATGAAAATTACACTTGAGAATAAGCAAAAATGTTTGTTCTAAAATCTCTCTAAGAGATCAAGGCAATAGTTGTACTAACAAGTGATATTTGTAGCCACTTCAACATGGCTGTCCGTTCGAACATAGTCTACTGCGATTTTTTAACCCCAAGAAGACATCTCCTCTAGCTGGTTTGAACAGACAGCCGTGTTAAAGTGGTTAAGAATATATAGATCTCCTAGATTTTAGAACGAGTATTTTTGCTTGTTGCAAAATCAGCGACTGTGCGTTCGCTTGAAATATATATATATATATATGAAAATAGTAATGCAATACGAGAGTATTGCTTTCCAGTAAAGGATAGCCCATGAGGGTAAAATTATACATATAAAAGTAAATAATTGGTACAACGAAGCACCGATATTTACTGGAAAATAGCGAACGTAATAAATACGACGCTAATGTATAACTTCACTGCGTATGTACTAGTAAAGATGCGTGTGTGCAACAAACATGAAAAAAATTTGTCTTACCTCTAGGAAGAACATCTGAAAAATGAAAAACCTAGAAACGGATAATGCAGTACCGGTTTCAGATTCTTCAAAATACGTTTGCCAACGTATATTATATTTATCTTCATCAGCTGCATATACCTCGACAATATTCCAAATGTTGCCACATCTATGCCAGTACACTCGTCTGAACGCCAAAACGTTAACAGAACGAGAACAGTGAAGAAGTTTCAATGAAAATAGTAATGCAATACGAGAGTATTGCTTTCCAGTAAAGGATAGCCCGTTTTGGCGTTCAGACGAGTGTACTGGCATAGATGTGTACACGCATCTTTACTAGTACATACGCAGTGAAGCTATACATTAGCGTCGTATTTATTACGTTCGCTATTTTCCAGTAAACAACGGTGCTTCGTTGTACCATTTATTTACTTTTATATGTATATATAATATATATTATATATATAATATATATATATATAATATATATATATATATATATATATGCGCAGGAGTGGGTGTGTGGTAAGTAGCTAGCTTGTTTACCAACCACATGGCACCTTGGGCAAGTGTCTTCTACTATAGCCTCGGGCCGGCCAAAGCCTTGTGAGTGGATTTGGTAGACGGAAACTGAAAGAAGCCTGTCGTATGTATATATATATATATATATAATATATATATATATATATTGCAAGCAGAAGTGAATTACTGCCATCTCTAGCAGACGAGGTGTCCAGTTCTGACGAGTGGCAGAAATAGCCCGAAACCAGGGACAGGTCTGCTGGTCCCGTCGCTAGAAAGTGGTAAGGGTTCACTCCCATGCTCGCAATTTATCGGTTGCTACTCTACATCATTAACCAGCTAGAGTCCGTTCGTACGGACAGCCGTGCTGAAATGTCTAGGAATCTCACACTTGAGAATATGTATGGTAAATAAATGGCAGGAGAAGTGTTTGCGAAGACAAAAGTGTATCAGAGCCTAAAGAATCAACATAAACCACCAACAGAATCCAACCATTGGATTCGCTCATTCATTTCCTCTGCTCAATATCCCTGCGAGGGCCATAAGGATATGGTGATATGAATCGGAATAATCTGCTTCTTACACAATGACCCTAGAAGTGGTTGTTTCAAGGAAAACCTAACTCAAAGTTTTATAGTAAAATAAACAAGACTTATTTTGGTTGTTAACTTTCCTTCATTACAAATACCAAAAAGTAAACTTCATTAAAACGTAAAACACGCAAAAACCTTGTTATTAACTCACCTGTTTACCTTTAAACAACAACATATTTTAGTCCCTTCACCCAACAGACAATATCTACTCTATCGTGTTTTATTCATTTATCCATTTTACCAATCAAGCTAACCTCAATTTTATTAAATTTCAGTAACATCTTTAATAGAATGCCTGGAAAAACATTAAATAGATATTTGCAAACAGGTCTCTCTTCATCGAAAACCGGTGATTACCGTACGTTGACAAGAGGCAAATACCTCGAAACTGCAGTCCGTGCGTATCACTTAGGTTTACGAGAGAGGGATGACCTCCCTTTGCAAATACCATAAGGGCACAGAAAGTGTGCCTAAAGCCAGCTGGAGACGATGATCTCCTGGGGCTAAAAGCTACAGTAACACCCACCCTTAGTGGTTAGCCATATTGAGATGGCTAGTATACTTTACGTTTAATAGAATTATTTTATAGCTATCATTTCAAATGGAAATCAGGAATGAAACCTGACCTCAGTCCTTCTGACATGCAAAAGATCAAGTGAAGGTAAAATGTATAGAGATCAATTAGAGATTGTTACTTTCTACTCACCAGCATGCCACCAATTGCTTCCTAACTGACGCGCCACCAGCAGAAGATCCCTCTCTTCCAGTTTTCGAGATTCTGAAATAAATATCTCCATGTTTTACACTTTATAGTAAAATTTCTTAATCTTTATTAATCTTTATATATAAAATTGAAGTTGTGTGTGTGAGACTCTGTCTCCTCCGATTTAGATTCCTAACTACTCCCACATTTTGCGGTGCAGTTTAACCAAAAGCGGGTATCTTATAGTCGTCATTCATATTGAGTCCTTCTAAGTATTAGCGCGCATCTACGCTGAGTCTACGATTTAAAAAAATTACCATTATTTTTCCGCATTTTTAATGATTTTTGCTCGGGTTATATAAGAGAAGTAACTCTCTAAAATGCTTATATAGTTATTTCCCTTACAAACCCGAGCAACGCCGGGCGATACTGCTAGTAATCTATATTTTATTATTATAAGATATTCCAGTCATCAAATGTCAAATGGTGACATCTACGGTTTTGCTCAACACGTTTATACGTTTTACAAAAGTACCATATAATAGCTCAATAGTCAGGTCAACGGCAGAATAGACTATTCCTAAATCCCCTTTCTTTATCAAGCATCCTAGATATAATGGTCGGCTGAAAAAGATATTCTCATGGAATCTGAGAAAATGAAGTTTTTTTTTCAACACAGACCCCTTTGGTCCACATACGTCTTCCATTAGGATTTCAGTTCTTGAATCCCATTGGTGAACAATCTTTCATCCAGATGCTCCAAAAAAAAAACTCATCAACTGCAGATATGATGTCATCGTCACTGGTTTCCAACAGCGTATTTTTGACAGTTGATGGACAAACGATAATCAGAAGGGGCTGAATCAGGGAAAGAGGAAAAAAGGAAGGTTTTATCAACTAGTTCAAAACCACAGTCATGCACAACAATCACTGAAAGCAAGGACTTATGTGCTGGAGCATTGTCTTGGTGATATATGACCCCTTTCATTAGTTTTCCTGGGCATTTGGTCTTGATAGCGTTTTGTAGCTCCCACAGTAAGTTGGCATAGTACTCTCCATTGATGGCGAGGCCCTTCTGAATATCTTTATATATAAAACTGAAGTTGTGTGAGAGTCTGTCTACTCCGATTTAGATTCCTAACTACTCCCCCATTTTGCGGTGCAGTTTAACCAAAACCGGGTATCTTATAGTCGGGATTCATATCGAGCCCTTCTGGGTATTAGCGCGCGTCTACAATGAGTCTACGATTTAAAAAAAATTTACCATCATTTTTTCGTTTTCTTAATGCATTTTTTGCTCGGTTTATATAAGGGAAGTAACTGTCTAAAAATGCTTATATAGTTATTTCCCTTACAAACCCGAGCAACGCCGGGTGATACTGCTAGTAGTTAATAAACCCAATATCTTTTACATCACAAAAAACTGAGACTATCACCTTCGATGGAGATGAAACGATGCTGACCTTCTTCGGAGCAGATGAGGCGGTGTGTTTCCACCAAATGGATTGAGTCTTTGTCCCTGGCTCAAAGTAATGAATTTAACAGTCAGCCTGACTTAGGAAATGCTCAAGGAAACCAACTGGATCTGTTTTAAACAATGTCAGATTTTAGCCATCGTCATGCTAAGTTCATTGTGCAGAATCTTCTTCAATCGCTCACAGAAAATGCTAATAGCATTTGGCTATTTAGTTTATAGTCAAATGCCTGTCATCCATCACCATGCGGTGTACAAGTTGTGGAGGGTTGCAGGACGCTGGGTCCTCTTCTTTAACATTCTCTGGTTGCCTCCTAAATTCAGCTGCCCACTTTTGCACGGTTGATAAAACTGGAATGTCATCACTGAATATAGCAACCGTGTCAGCATATTACCCTTGTAGGGGCTAAACAAGTTTTTCTGCAAGTACTTGATAAAATCACGATGCCAAATTTCGTCCATTTTCAAAAGAAGTCGGTACTAATACCATTTCAAGTTTTCTTTGAACATCCAGATGTCAGTTTACGTGGAATCAGGCAATCCATTTAAGAAATATTAAACTTAATGCACACCACTCGTTCGTCCTAACCCTATGATCCTTTCAGCTCACCCTCATAATCTAATAATGCTGCAATTATCCAATTTAGTTATCAATTGATAACAAAGTTTTTCTCTTAGTTTTGTCTTTCTTTTCTTACATTTGTGTCAAACGTATGGCATAGAATTGTCCTCTCATCTCTAGACATAACTAACCAACATTCTCTTTGCCTGCTTAATTCCAATGTTAACCAAATTAGTCATTAAAGATCTTTTCACAAACACATGGCACACAATTTCATACAGGATAAATATACACCTGTTCTCTTTGTTAAAGGTAGTGTATACGATCGTCCTAAACTTTTTGCAGGTTTCTCTTTAACCTTAGGCATGGTTTCTCCTGATATTTTGAACTTCACTTCTGCTGACCTTTGATAACTGACAGACTGCATTTCTATTTGCTTTAAACCACATTCTTGACCAAGTAATTAGTCCATCCAATCTATCCTGAACTATTCGCAATTCATTTTGCTCTCTTTGTTATATTATCCATTAAAGAATCGTTAGGTGATCTCACTCGGGTCATTTCTTCTGATATATTTGCTGATCTAAGCTGCTTCCCCATTACAAGCTGAGACGAAATTCCAATTCCAATCTCAAGAGGATGACACTCTCTTTACTCTTTACTCTTTCTCTCTTTACTCTTTTATTTGTTTCAGTCATTTGACTGCAGCCATGCTGGAGCATCGCTTTTAGTCGAGCAAATCGACCCCGGGACTTATTCTTTGTAAGCCCAGTACTTATTCTATCGGTCTCTTTTTGCCAAACCGCTAAGTGACGGGGACGTAAACACACCAGCATCGGTTGTCAAGCAATGCTAGGGGGACAAACACAGACACACAAACATACACACACATACATATATATAATATATATATATATATATATATATATATACATATATACGACGGGCCTCTTTCAGTTTCCGTCTACCAAATCCACTCACAAGGCATTGGTTGGCCCGAGGCTATAGTAGAAGACTCTTGCCCAAGGTGCCATGCAATGGGACTGAACCCGGAACCATGTGGTTGGTTAGCAAGCTACTTACCACACAGCCACTCCTGCGCCTGTTGTGAAATACTCTTTCAAGAACCGCAATTTGGAATTGTTATAACAGTTCCTCATCAGACACTCATCTTTTCCAATGTATAAAAGAAGTTCATTGCTTTCATCGACAGTTGATTGGAACTATCTACTGAGTGGTA
Source organism: Octopus sinensis (assembly GCF_006345805.1). Taxonomy (NCBI): domain Eukaryota; kingdom Metazoa; phylum Mollusca; class Cephalopoda; order Octopoda; family Octopodidae; genus Octopus; species Octopus sinensis. The sequence goes on along the minus strand of NC_043004.1, from coordinate 72,770,708 downwards.
CAGAACCATAAGTATTAGCAACAAACTCCTTTTTATTTCCCTTTCTGTATTGTATGCATCCCAAACTGAAAATTCTTGTACCACACAACCATGGATTCCGGAGATACCAGCCTTCTTGACATTTTCTTTCCCAAAGCCATGATTTTGTAGATAAGTAGCAACTAAAGCCATCTACAGTCAGGATTAAAATTGGTCTGAACAGGCCAATAAATTTTGCTTTAGCTTCCTTTGTTAATTAAACCTTTCTACCTTGCACCAGGCATCAACCAGTTCACAACTCTCTAAATAGTAGGTAAAGCTTATAGCATACTTGAATACAATACTTGTACCCTTTATATGGTACACCATTACCTTATATACCATTCTTTGTTCTTGCCTTCTTCACACAGCCACATACTTGTTTCTTGCTAAAATCAACCAAGCTAAAATATTTGATTGCGGTTTTCGATGGGCATTTCAAACTGTTCGTGAGTGGGAATGGTTTGTCACCGGGCGAAATGTGTAGCAGTATTTCATCTGCCGTTACGTTCCGAGTTCAAATTCCGCCGAGGTCGACTTTGCCTTTCATCCTTTCGGGGTGGATAAATTAAGTACCAGTTATTCACTGGGGTCGATGTAATCGACTTGATCCGTTTGTCTATCCTTGTTTGTCCCCTCTGTGTGTAGCCCCTTGTGGGTAATAAAGAAATAGGTATTTCGTCTGCAGTTACGTCCTTAGTTCAAATTCCGCCGAGGTCGACTTTGCCTTTCATCCTCTCGGGGTGGATAAATGAAGTACCAGTTACGCACTGGGGTCGATATAATCGACTTAATCCATTTGTCTGTCCTTGTTTGTCACCTCTGTGCTTAGCCCCTTGTGGGTAGTAAAGAAATAGGTATGTCGTCTGCCGTTACTTTCTGAATTCAAATTCCGCCGAGGTCGACTTTACCTTTCATCCTTCCGGTCACCGTTGATCACCGTTGGTCACCGTTGGTCACCTGTATATGCCCGTCCAGCCCATCTTCAGTATATTTTCACCTACCACCCTGAGTATCTGCAAATAACTTCCTAGTAATCTCACTAAGGTTCTTATGGAGCTGCTATCTACTAAGTTTACTCTCCTTTTTTCTTCCAGCTTGTCTGATATTTCTTTTCATAAGTTAGAGAGGAATGTCTATTCTTCTTGAGGACACTACATATTTCTAGTATTTTTTGCCATGTAAAATGTAGCCAGTTGATGTTAAGAAGGGCATACCAACCCGGAGAAGCCGGAATATTTAAGCGATGTGTTCCTCAACCAATGAACTGGCTTGGACAGTGACCATCCATCTAAATGATTGGAGCATGAAGATCAGCTGATAAGCCAAAAGGACGATGTTATTGCATTGTAGCTTGCAGCAAGTATTTATCTCGAGGAAAGAGATACAATAGTTGTTTCAGCAGGAACACACTGTCAGCGCATTCACACTTGGAACAAAATTCATTGCAACTCTGCAAGATTGTGACAGACATCTGCCTAAACAGCAACGATAACAACAACAGCCTATCAAGTTAAGTTAAGTTAATTTTTTGGCTCAAAAAGCAAAAAGCAAGGCCATGTAGGGGGACGTGGAGTTATGTACAGGGTGGTGTTCATGCAAAGAGTTCAGGCCATTTGTGTTCAAGAGAGACTTTGAAACGAGCGGTCGTCGGCATCTTCACTATCTCGTCCGGCAGCTTATTCCACGGATCCGCAACCCGGACGGAGAAAGCCCCTCTCCTTCGATTGAGATGAAATCGTCGCAGATAGAGCTTTTCGGAATGACCCCGCAGCCGACGTTCTGGAGCAGGAGTGAAGAACAGCTCTTTCGAGAGGTTACACTTTTCGCTTATGTTGTTGTGAGCAAGAATGAGATCTCCACGGCGTCGTCGTTTTTCTAGAGAATAAAGGTCGAGCGTCGTCAGCCTTTCTTCATAAGACAAATGCTTGAGACCAAGAACCATGTGGGTAGCCAGCTTCTGGACTCTTTCGAGATGATGTATGTCTTTGAGGAGATAAGGAGAAGAGGCTTGAATCCCGTACTCCAATATGGGTCTCACCAACGTGACATAGAGCGGTATGAATATGGCTGCTGTGAGCATTCCGAATGACCGTCGAATCAAAAACAGAATTCCGCGTGCTTTGTTGGCAGCATGGACGCACTGGGCCGAAGGCGAAAAGGATGAATCCACCGAGATACCCAGGTCCTTTACCTGGTCGGTCATCTCCAGCAGCAGACGACCCGGCTCGAAACCAAGTTGAGTTGCAAACAGTAAAAATGAAAAACAAACAAAAACATAACTTGCCTGTTCCCTGACCAAATGATAACATTAACTCAGAATTTTGTCTCCTAAATTTAAATATCAAATAGGCGCAGGAGTGGCTGTGTGGTAAGTATCTTGCTTACCAACCACATGGTTCTCGGTTCAGTCCCACTGCACCTTGGGCAAGTGTCTTCTACTATAGCCTCGGGCTGACCAAAGCCTTGTGAGTGGATTTGGTAGACGGAAACTGAAAGAAGCCCATCGTGTATATATATATATATATATATATGTCTGTGTGTGTTTGCCCCCCCCAACATCGCTTGACAACCGATGCTGCTGTGTTTACATCCCCGTAACTTAGCGGTTCGGCAAAAGAGACTGATAAAATAAGTACTAGGCTTACAAAGAATAAGTCCTGTGGTCGATTTGCTCGACTAAAGGCGGTGCTCCAGCATGGCCGCAGTCAAATGACTGATACAAGGAAAAGACTTAAAGAGTAAAGTGTGCTAACCTCGATGGGTATTTTATGACCTTTCAGTGATATCCTTATCTATTTCTTTACTACCCACAAGGGGCTAAACATAGAGGGGACATAGGTATTAAGTCGATTACATCGACCCCAGTGCATACCTGGTACTTATTTAATCGATCCCGAAAGGATGAAAGGCAAAGTCGACAATCGACCCCAGTGCATACCTGGTACTTATTTAATCGACCCCGAAAGGATGAGAGGCAAATTCGACCTCGGCGGAACTTCAACTCAGAACGTAACGGCAGATGAAATACCTATTTCTTTACTACCCACAATGGTCTAAACACAGAGAGGACAAACAAGTACAGACCAACGGATTAAGTCGATTATCTCGGCCTCAGTGCATAACTGGTACTTAATTTATCCACCCCGAAAGTATGAAAGGCAAAGTCGACCTCGGCGGAATTTGAACCTAGAACGTAATGGCAGACGAAATACGGCTACGCATTAGGCCCGGCGTGCTAACTTTTCTGCCAGCTCGCCGCCCATATCTTTAATAGAATTATCACACAGTTAATCTTTCAATATCAGTCATTCTCACACGTACAATATACCCTGGTAAAGTAAAACTTATAGAAATCAATTATGAACTGTTATTTTATACTCACCAAGTTGCTGGGATGCAGTCTCTAACAGCTGTGAGTCTGTCTGTACATGCTTGTCCTCGCACATTGCAGAACCTGAAATGAATATTTCCAAGTTTTACATTTAATAGTAGACTTTCTTTTTCTTTATTATTAACTAGCATTATGACCCGTCTTTGCCGGGTCATAGTGCTAGTGCATGTATATATGTGTATATATATATGTACATATTACATGTACATCTATATATATATACATCTACACATAAATTACAAAATACAAAGTTATATCTTGATATCGCTAGTGATAACAATACTCAAAATATATAACAGACTGGAATTGTAGGACTATTCCATGTCTGCACTTAAATTTTATTTTTAATTTATTCCCATTCATGTGAAACTACTTATTCAAGTTCAAGTCATTGATGCAATTTTATACCAATTGCTATTTTTACTTTTGTTTTGTTACAATAATATTATACTTTAACAAAAGGGACATTAGCCATTTGAATGTGGCTAGGGACAGGGCAGGGCGGTGGGGGTGTTACTGATGCATTTAGCCCCAGGCGATCATCAACGTCACCAGATAGGCTGACACCATCACGGTGTCCTCTATCCTACAAAGGGAGATCATTCCCCAAAGAAGCGGATGCCACATACGGACCCAGGTTTCGAGGTGTTTGCCTCTCGTCAACGTATGGTAGGCTCAAATTTTTTCTTTTACTTTCTGTAATGGTCCCATGTAATAGCCCAATATTTAGGTCCACAGTGAAGTAGATTAACATTCCTATATCCTTTCTTTCTACACAGACATCCTACATAGTCTAACGATGTTGAAACTATCTCGTTTAATTAACATTTGATAACAGTTTGTGGCATCCGCTTCTTCGTATGTGGCATCCGCTTCTTCGGGGAATGATCTCCCTTTGCAGGATAGAGGACACCGTGATGGTGTCAGCCTATCTGGTGACGTTGATGATCGCATGGGCTAAATGCATCAGTAACACCCCCACCGCCCTGCCCTGTCCCTAGCCACATTCAAATGGCTAATGTCCCTTTTGTTATGGAGCAGTTACTGTCTATATCTCGTTTAGAGAATTATTATTGCTATTATACTTTAGTTTGATTTTAATTATTACTTACTACATATAATTCAATTGTTATTATTATTATTTTTATCGTTAAAGTGAAAGTATCTGACATAAAATAGAGAAATGTTTTTGTTTCACTTTTAACACGTAATACTGAAATAGTGGAGAAGATATGATATTGCTATGGGCTCGCCATAGGCAAGAAGCTGAACTTTTTTTGCCCATGAAACTTCATGGGCCCTAAGTAAGGTATGTGTAAAATTTGAATGAAATTGGTTGTGTAGTTCTCGAGATTTAGGGAATCGTAGTGGAGAAGATTTGATATTGCTGTGGGCTCGCCCTAGGCAAAAAGTTAAAAGTTTTTGCCGATGACACCCCCCAGACCTTAAGTAAAGCATGTGTAAAATTTTAATGAAATTGGTTCTGTAGTTCTCAAGTTTTAGGGAAACACACAGACAGACAGACAGACACAAACACACATTCTCAGTTTTATATATATAAAGATAATCTATTCTTTATTGCTGTGAAACATTCCATTCCTATAATTAATGGTTAACTGAAGACCACTAAGGTTCTGCTCAAATTTTTTCTTTTACTTTCTGTAGTGGTCCCATGTAATAGCCCAATATTTAGGTCCACAGTGAAGTAGATTAACATTCCTATATCCTTTCTTTCTACACAGACATCCTACATAGTCTAACGATGTTGAAACTATCTCGTTTAATTAACATTTGATAACAGTTTTCTCTTAGTTTTGTCATTCTTTTCTTATATCTTTGCCAAATCGATGGCATCTCTAGAATTCACTAAACAGCATTCTTCTTTTTTGCTTAATTCCAGTGTCAACTTAGCTGGTTATCAAAGATCTTGTCACAAAAACACATGTCATACCAGTTTAAGTGTGTACCCACTCTGCTTTTTAAATGTTTCTGCTGGTTATCTTTAAGTTTAACTGCCTGCATCACAGTTCACCAACACGTCATCTAATTCAGGAAATATTTGAACACATCGTAATGTCAGTCATCTTCCTTAATGAAGCAATATTTTACTGGTGAGCAATGATTAGGTCTAAACAAGTGGAACAGAAAGTGATATCAGGTGTTCTAAACTTCATTAACTACAGCCAGGCATTACTGCCGTGTAAATATCTGAAATGGTGCAGCAGAACAGATAAGTAAAGGTATATAAGCAAGATGAGGATGTAGATCAACCCGGAAACAGCAAATCTCGTATCTGCTCAGACGTTTTCACGTACCTATTGCTTATAAACCACCCACAGTTTCTGCCATGATATCAATGCCTCTACGCTTAAAAGTCGGCGAGGAAGCAAGCCATCATCTTAAACTTTTTACTGGTTTCTCTTTAACCTTAGGCATGGTTTTTCCTGCTGTTTTGAACTTTACTTGCTTCTGCTGGCCTTTCACAAACGACAGGCTGCATTACTTATTTGCTTTAAACTGCATTCTTGACCAAGTAATTGGTCCATTCTATTTATCTAGAACTATTTGCATTTCCTTTTAGTCTCCTGTTACTATTGTTATGCCATCCATTAATGCCTACATAAGTGATTTTCCTTAATCCATTTCTTTTCATCAATTTGCCAATCTACTTAACATCTCCATAACAAGCCCAAACCAAATAACCTATTGTGTAACATACAACAATTCCAGTTTCAAGTCGTTGCTAGTCTGCTGTGAAATTCTTTCTTATTCACCAAATTTTGAAATTGTTATAGCAGTTCTTCATCATATTCTTAATCTTCTCTCGTATATAAGTTAAGTTAAGTTAAGTTAAGTTAATTTTTTGGCTTAAAAAGCAAAAAGCAAGGCCATGTAGGGGGACATGGAGTTATGTACAGGGTGGTGTTCATACAAAGAGTTCAGGCCATTTGTGTTCAAGAGAGACTTTGAAACGAGCGGTCATCGGCATCTTCACTATCTCGTCCGGCAGCTTATTCCACGGATCCGCAACCCGGACGGAGAAAGCCCCTCTCCTTCGATTGAAATGAAATCGTCGCAGGTAGAGCTTTTCGGAGTGACCCCGCAGCCGACGCTCTGGAGCAGGAGTGAAGAACAGCTCTTTCGAGAGGTTACACTTTCAGCTTATGTTGTTGTGAGCAAGAATGGGATCACCACGGCGTCGTCGTTTTTCTAGAGAATAAAGGTCGAGCGTCTTCAGCCTTTCTTCATAAGACAAATGCTTGAGACCAAGAACCATGTGGGTAGCCAGCTTCTGGACTCTTTCGAGATGATGTATGTCTTTGAGGAGATAAAGAGAAGAGGCTTGAATCCCGTACTCCAATATGGGTCTCACCAGCGTGACATAGAGCGGTATGAATATGGCTGCTGTGAGCATTCCGAATGACCGTCGAATCAAAAACAGAACACCGCGTATATAAAAGAAGTCAATTGTTTTCTTCAACAGCTCAAGCCATACAAAATTCAAATCCCTTTTATTCTTCTTTGTGTCTTGTATCGTATCCTAGATTGAAGATGCAATTTCTACACATCCCAAAATTCCAGGGATTTCAGTCTTCTGGATACTTTCAGTCTCATAACCATTATTTTGTAGATATGTAGTTGATATCTTAGCAAGTACACCCATGTAAATCTCGCCGTCTACATTCAATCAAATCTCACCTGCCTAAGGAAAAGATTCACCTGCCTTAGGAAAAAAACTTACCTGCCTAAGGAAAAGACTCACCTGCCTAAGGAAAAGACTCACCTGCCTAAGGAAAAAACTCACCTGCCTAAGGAAAAGAGGTCGACTTTACTTTTCATCCTTTTGGGATTGATCAAATAAGTACCAGTTACGCACTGGGGTCGATGTACTCGACTTAATCCGTTTGTCTGTCCTTGCTTGTCCTCCCTGTGTGTAGCTCCTTGTGGGTCTAAAGAAATAGGTATTTCGTCTGCCGCTACGCTCTGAGTTCAAATTCCGCCGAGGTCGACTTTGCCTTTCATCCTTCGGGGTCGATAAAATTAAGTACCAGTTACGCACTGGATGTCAATATAATCGACTTAATACCTATGTCTGTCCTTGTTTGTCCCCTCTATGTTTAGCCCCTTGTGGGTAGTAAAGAAATAGGTATTTCGTCTGCCGTTACGTTCTGAATTCAAATTTCGCCGAGGTCTACTTTGCCTTTCATCCTTTCGGGGTCGATTAAATAAGTACCAGTTACGCACTGGGGTCGATATAATCGATTTAATCCGTTTGTCTCTCCTTGTTTAGCCCCTTGTGGGTAGTAAAGAAATAGGTATTTCGTCTGCCGTTACGTTCTGAGTTGAAGTTCGGCCGAGGTCGACTTTGCCTTTCATCCTTTTGGGATTGATTAAATAAGTACCAGTTACGCACTGGAGTCGATCTAATCGTCTTAATTGGTTTTTCTGTCCTTGTCTACCCCTCTATGTTTAGCCATTTGTGGGCAAGAAATAAATAAATATTTACCATCCATATAGATTATTTTAATGCTAAGAGAGACATAGTGTTTTGAGTCTTTCACCCTTTGGTTTCATTAACTCATAGGTTTACACCTAACCAAGAATACATTTTAGTTCTCTTTTCCAAAAAGACAATCTTGGCTCTCCTATGTCTTCTAATTTATCCATTTTACCAACCATGTTAGCCTAGATTTTATGAAATATCAGTAATATCTTTAATACAATTCTGTTGTGTCTGGGGGAGAGTCATTTTCTTTTTGTGTCTTATAATATAACACACTCACCGGTAAAATTTCCACTTATTTCTTATTCTTATTTTCCTAAAATTTTCGTTGCGTCTTGCAACCTTTTCAATAGTCTTCAATATTGAAAAGAGTCAAGACTATTGAAAAGTTTGCAAGACGCAACGAAAATTTTAGGAGAATAAAAATAAGAAATAAGTGGAAATTTTACCGGTGAGTGTGTTACATTACAAAGCACAAAAAGAGAATAACTCTCCCCAGACACAACAAAATATGCTTCAACACACGAACTCATATAAAGAATCTTGTAAACCAAATCCAAAAACGAAATTTAATATAATTCATTTACAGCTAACCATTCAAATGGAAATTAGAAATGTGATCTGTTCTTCACTATTCTGATAAACAAAATAGCTCGGCTGAAGTATGTGTTTCCAAGTTTTATACTTTACAGCAAAATTTCTTTATCTTTATTAATAATGTGTTTTATTATTGCGAGGCATTCCTATCATCAATGGTCAACCAGCGATCATAATGGTTTTAGTCAATATCTTTATACTTTAAAAAGTGGTTCCATGTAACAGCCAATACTTAGATCCAAAACAAAATGTGATCGATCTTCATAAATTTCCCCTCTTTATTAAGACATCCTACATAATCTAGCAATGTTGCAATTATATCACTTAATTATCACTTAATTATCACTTAATTACAGTTAATCTCTAAGTTTTTTTTGCTTATATCTATGCCAAATCTGTTCACAAGACTATAATTTTCACTAACAATCTCTTTTACTCTTTTACTTGTTTCAGTCATTTGACTGCGACCATGCTGGAGCACCGCCTTTTAGTCGAGCAAATCGACCCCATGACTTATTCTTTGTAAGACTAGTACTTATCCTGTCGGTCTCTTTTGCCGAACCGGTAAGTTACGGGGACTTAAACACACCAGCATCGGTTGTCAAGCAATGCTAGGGGTACAAACACAGACACACAAACATATACACACACATACACACACACATACATATATATATATACATATATACGTCGGGCTTCTTTCAGTTTCCATCTCCCAAATCCACTCACAAGGTTTGGTCGGCCAGAGGCTATAGTAGAAGACGCTTGCCCAAGGTGCCACGCAGCGGGACTGAACCCGGAACTATGTGGTTGGTAAGCAAGCTACTTACAACACAGTCACTCCTACGCTTGTATATATATATATATATTATATATATATATATATATGTGTGTGTGTGTGTGTGTGTGTGTGTGTGTTCGTGTATACATATATATAACAGGCTTCTTTCAGTTTCCGTCTACCAAATCCACTCACAAGGCTTTGGTCGGCCTGAGGCTGTAGTAGAAGACACTTGCCCAAGGTGCCACGCAGTGGGACTGAACCCGGAACCATGTGGTTGGTTAGCAAGCTACTTATCACACAGCTACTCCTGCATCTGTTTAATTCCAATGTCAAGCAAGTTGTTCATCAAAGCTATAGCAACGAACGCATGTAACACCACTTCAAGACGGATAAACATGTACCTAATCTCTTTGTTAAAGGCTGTTACTGATAATTTTCGTTGCTCAGTTCACCTATTTATCTTATTCAGGACATATTTGAAGGTTTCGTGATCTGGTTTGAATGTAACAATCAAGTCAGAACCAAAAAGCAAAATTTGAGAGACATAGGCGCAGAAGTGGCTGTGTGGTAAGTAGCTTGCTAACCAATCACATGGTTCCGGGTTCAGTCCCACTGCGTGGCACTTTGGGCAAGTGTCTTCTACTAGAGCCTCGGGCCGACCAATGCCTTGTTAGTGGATTTGGTAGACGGAAACTGAAAGAGGCCCGTCGTATATATGTATATATATATATATATATATATATATATATATATATGTATGTGTGTGTATGTTTGTGTGTCTGTGTTTGTCCCCCTAGCATTGCTTGACAACCGATGCTGGTGTGTTTACGTCCCCGTAACTTAGCGGTTCCGCAAAAGAGACCGATAAGAATAAGTCCTGGGGTCGATTTGCTCGACTAAAGGCGGTGCTCCAGCATGGCCGCAGTCAAATGACTGAAACAAGTAAAAGAGTAAAAAAGTAAAGAGTAAAGAGTAAACACAACTGTGCCTCTATTAGTTTTAATATCATCCCAAAACCAACATACAACTTGGAGTTGCGTGTTAAAGGCTCTCAAACTTGGAACGCATACTTTTACTCCTTCAAAATATTCCTCTGAATCTTACACTTAACCAAAGATGATAATGAAGTTCTCGTAAGTGCTGTTGTATTTAATTATCTACTAATGGCTCACAGTCGATCTTAAACAGTTACTCTTTTACTCTTTTACTTGTTTCAATCATTTGACTGCGGCCATGCTGGAGCACCACCTTTAGTCGAGCAAATCGACCCTGGAACTTATTCTTTGTAAGCCCAGTACTTATTCTATCGGTCTCTTTTGCCGAACCGCTAAGTAACGGGGACGTAAACACACCAGCATCGGTTGTCAAGCAATGCTAGGGAGACAAACACTGACACACAAACACCACATACACACACATACATACATATATACATATATACATATATACGACGGGCTTCTTTCAGTTTCCGTCTACCAAATCCACTCACAAGGCATTGGTCGGTCTGAGGCTATAGCAGAAGACACTTGCCCAAGATGCCACGTAGTGGGAATGAACCCGGAACCATGTGGTTGGTAAGCAAGCTACTTACCACACAGCCACTCCTGCATCTGTTTAATTCCAATGTCAAGCAAGTTGTTCATGGAGATTTATTGATACTTCAGTTACTCACTAATTATCTTGCAGAATCCGCCATTAATTTTGTTGCAGACTACAACCATCTTGTTGTTGTTTTGTTGTTTGTTTCTTCTCGAGCCATGCGTGGCTCATAAGGGCCGGTTTCCCGGTTTCTTGGCGTATAGGTTCCCCACCTGGACGGGACGCCGGTCCGTCGCAGGTGAGCTGCAAGATGCAGGAGGAAAGAGTGAAAGAAAGTAGTGGCGAAAGAGTCAACAGAAGTTCGCCATAACCTTCTACCGGAGCCGCGTGGAGCTTAGGTGTTTCGCTCATAAACACACACATCGCCTGGTCTGAGATTCGAACCCGCGATCCCTCGACCGTTATTCCACTGCTCTAACCACAAGGCCATATGCTTCCACGACCATTTTGTAGTGTGACAAGATTTCCTACTTTGATAAAGACAATGTTTAGTGGATGTAGTGATTGGTATATTATCACAGAGAAAAGATACCAGGAACACATTACATCGTAAATCTGCCAGATATGCATACATACATACATACATACATACATACTTATATACATACATACATACATATACATACATACTTACATACATACTTACATACATATACATGGATAGATACACAACATGAAACGCATCATTCTGCACAATGAAAGCAACGAGACAAGCAGAACGAACAGACAAATTCTCAAAGAGTTCTTCTTACCGATTCCACCTCTGCTTGTTATAGGTTTCAAACACCTCAGACATAGCTTAAGAGAAGTTGTTGAACATTCTTCACAGGTGATAAAATGTCCACATGGGTGGAATTTTGTTGTGGCCTCTCCGTGTCCGCACCACAAACATCTGTGGAACAAAAAATAAAATTAATTTCTAGCAAATATTAGATTGCGTACGTGTTTACTCTCTTACTCTTTTACTCTTTTACTTGTTTCAGTCATTTGACTGCGGCCATACTGGAGCACCGCCTTTAGTCGAGCAAATCGACCCCGGGACTTATTCTTTTGTAAGCCCAGTACTTATTCTATCGGTCTCTTTTGCCGAACCGCTAAGTGACGGGGACATAAACACACCAGCATCGGTTGTCAACCAATGCTAGGGGACAAACACAGACACACAAACACACACACGCATATATATATATATATACATATATACGAGGGGCTTCTTTCAGTTTCCGTCTACCAAAACCACTCACAAGTCTTTGGTCGGCCCGGGGCTATAGTAGAAGACACTTGCCCAAGATGCCACGCAGTGGGACTGAACCCCGAACCATGTGGTTGGTTAGCATGCTAC
>NC_043004.1:72720970-72755970 GCF_006345805.1 Octopus sinensis | reverse complement strand
TGATGATGATAGAAAGCTACTGAATTTGCCACACCTGATATAATTTTAATTAGTACTTCGGAAGGAATCATTGATCTACGACGATTTTCTGGCAACTTGTCCGCTTCAAAAGATTTCCTCTAAAAATGTTCTACGCATCAAACCCAGTCTTGTTAAGTTTCTTCTGAGGTACGTGCACACTGTTTAGCCTCTGATAAGGCTAAGTGGGAAAATGAACTTGCTTATTGAATTTATCCTGCTACGGCACCTGATGTGCACCTGAAGTCATGCATTGTAGCTCCCTTAAATCAGGACTCACCAACACATGGAAGACGGATGCATGTTGGTCTGAGGATATTGAATCAAAATATGGGCAACGATGGAAAATCGACTGCAAACTAAACAAGGACAATACACCCTCCTCTAGATGGATTTTCAAAAGCTGGATGCCCTTCATATTGCCAACCATAACCCTAACCCTAACCCTAACCCTAACCCTAACCTTAACCCTAACCCTAACCCTAACCCTAACCCTAACCCTAACCCTAACCCTAACCCTGTCTCCAAGTAAGGTAATATTCTCCATGACTGGAAATGAAGTACACCGCTTGCATGACAGTGACACTCATTAAAAACTATAACATGAAATTAAGGCAAGGAAGCAGTAATGCACACATACATACACACACACACTCGCACACATACGCGTATGTATATGTATATATAACAGGCTTCTTTCTTTCAGTTTCTTTCTACTGAATCCACTCACAAGGCTTTGGTAGGCCCAGGTCTAAAGTGCCATGCAGTCATGCGGTGGGATTGAAACTGAGACCATGTGGGAAGCAAACTTCATAGCACATAACCATGCCTGTGCCTACATGTATAATAATTACAGTATTTCAAGAAAGGAAATATGTGTATATTTTTTCAGTTTATATTTATACTTCAATAATGTGAGTATTGATATATTCATTCTTATTCATTACTAGCAGTATCGCCCGGCGTTGCTCGGGTTTGTAAGGGAAATAACTATATAAGCATTTTTAGAGAGTTACTTCCCTTATATAATAGCAAAAAAATGCATTAAAAATGGGAGAAAGTGATGGTAAATTTTGTTTTAAATCGTAGACTCATCGTAGACGCGCGCTAATACCCAGAAGGGCTCGATATGAATGACGACTATAAGATACCCGCTTTTGGTTAAACTGCACCGCAAAATGTGGGAGTAGTTAGGAATCTAAATCGTAGGAGACAGACACTCACACAACTTCACTTTTATATATAAAGATTTAGGTATTTAATATTCATATTAAATAATTCAAGTTATACTTTTAATAATAGCAGTATTAGATTCTGGTCTTCCCTATTGAAGGTTGGCAGTAGTAAGTTCATGTGTGCTTATCTGACAGTTCTGCTGCAAATTTTTATAAATTGCCTCTATTATAGAAAAAACATAACATTATTATAATGGCTTTAGCTCTTTGCTACACATTAGTTAGCTTGGATAATAGACATAACTAACTTCCTCATGCCATCCTAATTATGGCAGGCAACACACTTGATTGTCAAAGAATATGTAACATTTAGTTCCTCTTGACAGTTTTCAATCCAGAAACAAATTTTTGTTTTTAAATGCACGGGAATAGTTCAGAGCACTCCTACCTCTGTTAGCAACAAAAGGTCTCTGTGTGCGAACCGTTGTTCTACATGGCAGTGAAACTTGGGCTGTGACTATTGAGGACGTGCGTAGGCTTGAAAGAAATGAAGCTAATATGCTTCGCTGGATGTACAGTGTCAGTGTGTATGTACGACAAAGTGTAAGCGTCTTGAGAAAAAGTTGGTCATAAGGGACATCAGATGTGGTGTGCAAGATAGACAACTGCGCTGGTATTGTTATATGGACGAAGAGATCTGTGTAAAGAAGTGCCGATCTTTAACTGTGTGTGTGTGTGGGGGGGGGGGGGAACCTGCTGGAGCCTTGCAGCAGGTATTTAAAGGGGAAAATTTGACAAGTCAGTCACCCGCTGACACTCGCTGACGATACATCGAAGAGGGCAGGGAACAGAAAGAAGAAGAAAGAAGACGTGCACTCAACACCAGAGCTGAAGATACCTCCGAAAGGTGGGGCCGCCACGTCAAAACGGTAGAGGAGTAGGGGCCGAAACCGGACGTGGTTCCTCCTGATGATGTCTTGAGCTATCTGGATCCTATAAAGGAGCTGTTGTGGTAGCAGACCAGGAAGACATGAAATGAGGTGATGAAGCATGATCTTCGAATGTTGGACCTTACGGAGGCAATGACCCGTGACTGAGACCTTTGGAGATATGCTGTGCTCGAGAAGACCCTTGAAGCTAAGGGATATCGTATGCCAGTGTGACATACTTAGCGCACAGGCTGGTGGCACGTAAAAAGCATATTTCAAGCATTGGGCCTCACGGAGCGCAATCTAGTTGTTGCTAGTGTCACATACCTGGCATCCGTGCCAGTCTCACGTAGAAAGCACCTGTTGAGCGCTGGGCCTCACAGAGGTAAAGTTACTGATGCCGGTGTTGCATAACTGGCACGTAAAAAAACATCTTTCGAGCGTTGGACATCACAGAGGCATCTGCTACCCCTGTTGGTGGCACATAAAAGGACCCATCCAGCGTCGGACCTGACAGAGGTAATGTGTCCGATGCCGGTATCGCGAAACAGGCACCTGTGTCGGTGGCACGTAAAAAGCGTTGGGCCTCACCGTGACAAAGACATACGACCGAGGCCTTTGGCAATATGTTGCGCTTGAGAAGAAGATCTATCAAGACAAGTGAAATCGAAGTCGGGGCGGATACTTCTGTCACGCAATTGGCACCCGTGCTGGTGGCACGTAAAATCACCCATTACACTCTCGGAGTGGCTGGAGTTAGGAAGGGCATACAGCTGTAGAAACACTGGGGTCGATTTGCTCGACTAAAGGCGGTGCTCCAGCATGGCCACAGTCACGTGACTGAAACAAGTAAAAGATATATATATATATATATATATATACATACATACATACACTTTTAGTGTGTGTTTCTAGATTTTTTTCTTATGAAATCTTTCATAATAATGACTGAATCGGACATAGAAGAACGAGAAAACTAGGTTGGTAGACAGATAAAGTCCACTTATTTCTAAGTAACAATTTCAAAATGTATTGATTCAGTTCATTATTTAGTTCTACATTTTCCTATTGGTCACAAATCTTTGAAACAAGGAATTGAGACAGGTAGATGGGTAATAGAGAGCGAGGTACATCTGTCACTAGAACCGATCATGGGCATGTAATCGAAATCGTGTTCTTTCTTGGATTACCTAACAACTGCATATTGTTTATTGTGTGGCCTTTGATAAAAATAAAAGACAACAGTATAATGTATTTGTGAAATTAAAACTAAACAAACATATAACGATGATTATCTACAAAACAGAAAATGTACTGGTTTATCTTGTCATTGCCAGGAATTACTTACTGTGGTGGTGAAAAGGTTTGCAATTTTTGTTTCAAATTTGGGTCCTTAATGAGGTCCAATGGTGTGTTATTGTTGTTATTTTTATGGTAAAGGTCGGCTCCGTGGTTGGCTAGATATCTAGCAACCACTACGCCAGAGTACCATTCTTCCTTTTTCAGGTTCAGCTCCGTGCAGCACTACAAATAAGGAAATATATAACGATAAAAATATTACACAAATGCGCATTTGAGGTGCCTCAAATTACAGAACAGTTCGGCTAAATCTACTCTTAGCTTGTTTATCCAGTAATTAAACCGTGTACAAAATATTGAGTTCTTACATCATCTCTAATTGAGTCCATTTCCCATTTCCATTTTTTTATTTTATCTTCAGTATTAAGACATCTTTTAAATATATTGTCAACTAGCAGTATCGCCCGACGTTGCTCGGGTTTGTAAGGGAAATAACTATATAAGCATTTTTAGAGAGTTACCTCCCTTATATAACCCGAGCAAAAATCATTAAAATGCGGAAAAATGATGGTAATTTTTTTAAAAATCGTAGACTCATCGTAGACGCACGCTAATACCCAGAAGGGCTCGATATGAATGACGACTATAAGATACCCGCTTTTGGTTAAACTGCACCGCAAAATGTGGGAGTAGTTAGGAATCTAAATCGGAGTAGACAGACTCTCACACAACTTCAGTGTTATATATAAAGATATATTGAGCAGAACAAATCTTATTGATTAACATCAACTTTATTGATACTTAATGAGTAAATATTTATTTGTCGACCACAAATAACACAATATATTTAATAGAAAAACAATATACAATAATCACAGCATCAAGTCAAATATAAGAAGAACAAACCAACAAAAACCTGTCTATACAATTGACCAGATAAAGGCGGCCTAGTGGCCATACCATATATATATATATTATATATATATATATATATAATATATATATATATTATATTAATTAGAGACAAAACCACTATTATGCAAATCAAACAAAGAAAGACTTAAGCTAATACATAAATTAATTTATATATATTTAGAAATTTAACAATTATAAATAACCACTACGATCGTTTCATGTCTTATTTCAGCACATCTTTGAGACATTCTTCAGGTGGTTTCAAAACCTTCTTGACGAGTTTTAAACTAGTTCATAGTTTAAAACTCGCCAAGAAGGTTTTGAAACCACCTGAAGAATGTCTCAAAGATGTGCTGAAATAAGACATGAAACGATCGTAGTGGTTATTTATAATTGTTAAATTTCTAAATTTATATAAATTAATTTATGTATTGGCTTAAGTCTTTCTTTGTTTGATTTGCATAATAGTGGTTTTGTCTCTAATTTAAATAATATAATATTTTACTATAAAATTGGATTCAATCCTAAATCTGATTTTCCCCTGTAAATTTGGATTTATTCCCTAATATTTATTATATATATATATATATATATATATATATATAATATATATATATATATTGTTCCTTCTTGAGCCATGCCTGGCTCAAAAGGGCCGGTTTCTCGGTTTCCTTGGCGTATAGGTTCCCCACCTGGACAGGACGCCGGTCAGTCTCAAGTGAGCTGCAAGATGCAGGAGGAAAGAGTGAAAGAAAGTTGTGGTGAAAGAGTTAGCAGAAGTTCAGCATCACCTTCTGCCGGAGCCGGTCATGTGCCTCCACTAGTTACATTTGAGGTGTCTGTGTATTGTTATTTTGAAGTCACAGTATTTCTAAGGTGAATATTCTTAAAACTGAAATTATATGCCTTTATCGTATTTTGTTTTCATTGTTTGATTTTCATTGTCTGCTCTAGTCCATAACTTTCCTTCAAATTCTATAAATGTTTTTCTAGCTAATAGCACAATGTCGATTTCCTCTCTAGATATGAGGGAGCGATTCATAGCAAATATAAGTGATTTATTTAGCAAAATAGGGGAAATACTAGAGTAATAATTATTTATGTCGAACTGAATAAAGGCCAGATTATTAGTATTGGTTAGGGAGTTAAACCATTTTAATACCTCATCGGTATTTAGCCATAGACTTAAGGGAAGAAACTAGGTTATTTGGGGTAGAACAGTATCAAGGATAGATTTACTAAGCCGGTCAATGAATTAGTTGGACAAATAAGCCTTACCGAAGGGTTTTCCATGAAATTCCTTTTGTGGTCCTTAAGGTTGATTCTAGGTTCACACGGTTTAAGCGAAATGAACAGAAGTGTGACCAGTATCTTATCATATATCAGGAAATTATACCCACTTTATTATGGATTAATTATGGATAGATTCATCGTCTGTGAGTATGAAATATCTCCTAATATCTCCGGAAATTACACCTACATTATTATGGATGGATTTACCTTTTCTGTGAAGCTAACAAGCTTTTTTAAAACCTGTTATAAGACTGTGCATCATTAGAGAACTTTGGAAGTCTGCTAACATCTAAATTGCTTGAACTATTTCGAACTATTTTGATACTTCATGAGTGTAGCCTCACCCCCTAGGATGTTGGAGAACTCATATGGTTTTGGCTGATGAGGACGGAACACTTGTATTTGCTGCAATATTTGCAGCTTTTAAAAGCTGTTCTTCGTATGAAACAATTGTACTGAAAAACTAATCCATTCTTGTTGCTTTTTTCTTGTATAGATATATATTATATATATATAGATATATATTATATATATATATATATATAATATACATACACATTATATATATATATATATATTATACATGTATGTATATATATATATATATATATATTATATATATATATACATTATATATAATCATATATATATATATATATATATATTATATATATATAATATATATATATATATATATATTATATATATACACACACATATAATATAATGTATATATATATATATATATAAAAAAGTAAATGAAGAAAATGCTGACAAATAATTGAAGTAATTTAAGTAATTTAATTAGGTGAAAGTTCTTTTTACCGGTTGCGCATTTGTTATGCTTATCAATTGATAAGCATAACAAATGCGCAACCGGTAAAAAGAACTTTCACCTAATTAAATACTTAATTACTTCAATATTGTCAGCATTTTCTTCATTTCCTTTTTATATATCACCACTCGTGTTCGACATCTCCTTTTTTTAAATATATATATATATATATATATATATTATATATGTATATCTATTATATATGTATATATATATGTACATATATATATATATACACATTAATATATATATTATACATGTATGTGTATATATATATATATATGTACATTATATATATATTATACATGCATGTATATATATATATACATATATATATATACATTATATGTATATATATTATATATGTATATCTATTATATATGCATATATATATATATATATATACATGTATGCATGCAAACACACAAATATATATATTTACAGTTTTAAATCTTACCTCATCTAAAATTTCCCTGGGTGCACTCTCGGAATGAAACGCGTCTTTGTTCACAGCGAAGTGCAAACAACTGTTGCCTTCACCATCAACAGCATTTATATTTGCACCCCGAGCTATCATCTTATGCATCATTCCGAGATTGCTTTGAGAGACAGCTTGAAGAAATGGTGTTCTGTTAGCACGGTTCTTGATTTCCAGTTCGACTGAATCCTGTGACGTGGTAAAAAGAGAAATTGAAAATTTACATAGGCGTAGGAGTGGCTGTGTGGTAAGTAGCTTGCTTACGAACCACATGGTTCAGGGTTCAGTCTTCTACTAGTGTCTTCTACTATAGCCTCGGGCTGAACAAAGCCTTGTGAGTGGATTTGGTAGGCGGAAACTGAAAGAAGCCCGTCGTATGGTAAATAGCTTGCTTACGAACCACATGGTTCCGGGTTCAGTCCCACTGCGTGGCACTTTGGGCAAGTGTCTTCTACTATAGCCTCGGGCCGACCAAAGCCTTGTGACTGGATTTGGTAGACGGAAACTGAAAGAAGCCCGTCGTATATATGTATATGTATATATATGTATGTGTGTGTGTGTGTGTGTTTGTGTGTCTGTTTGTCCCCCCAACATCGCTTGACAACGGTTGCTGGTGTGTTTGCGTCCCCATAACTTAGCGGTTCGGCAAAAGAACCGATAGAATAAGTACTGGGCTTACAAAGAATAAGTCCCTGGGTCGATTTGCTCGACTAAAAGGCAGTGCTCCAGCATGGCCGCAGTCAAATGACTGAAACAAGTAAAAGAGTAAAAGAGAGTATATAATTTCACGTAAACAAAGACAGACACTGCTGTTGTAAAAAAAACAAAGGTAAAATTATTTTCCAAAAATTCCAATTTTTAAGTAAACGAAATTTATTCAATGGGAAATAAATAAGTATTCTTTTATTTTATTCTGTTATTTGTTTTTAGTCATTTGACCGTGACCATGCTGGAGCACCGCCTTTAGTCGAACAAATCGACCCCAGGACTTATTATTTTTAAGCCTAGTACTTATTCCAGTGCTTTTCAACCCTTTTGCTGGAGCGGAACCCCAAGGAAACATTCCACTGGCTCGAGGAACCCCTGTGCAATAATTTAATAGTCTTATGCACACATATCTGAACAGGAGAATTAAAAATTATTGCCGATTTTAGTAGTTTTGGTAACTTCTTGCGGAACCCCTGCACTGCACTGGCGGAACCCTAAGGTTCCGCAGAACCCAGGTTGAACACTACTGACTTATTCTATCGGTCTCTTTTGCCGAACCGCTAAGTTATGGGGGACGTAAACACACCAGCATCAGTTGTCAAGCGATGTTGGGGGGACAAACACAGACACACAAACATACACACACACACACACACACACACCACACACACACACTCATATATATATATTATATATATAATATATATATATATATTATATATATATATATATATATATATACATATATACGACGGGCTTCTTTCAGTGTCCGTCTACCAAATCCACTCACAAGGCTTTGGTCGGCCCGAGGCTATAGCAGAAGACACTTGCCCAAGGTGCCACGCAGTGGGACTGAACCCGGAACCATGTGGTTCGTAAGCAAGCTACTTACCACACAGCCACAATAACAGAACACACTTCAAGAAATGTGTAGAAACATAAAACCTACACGAAGCAATCGAATATTACACGACAGGCATACACATAAACACATACACACACCTGTGTGTGTGTGTGTGTGTGTGTGTGTGTGTGTGTGTGTGTGTGTGTGTATGATGAAGAGAATCGAACGGAATGTGAAAACGTGTTATCTTACAAAAAAAGGCGTCGAGCTGGCAGAAACGTTAGCACGCCGGGCGAAATGCGTAGCCGCATTTCGTTTGCCGTTAAGTTGTGAGTTCAAATTCCGCCGAGATCGACTTTACCTTTCATCCTTTCGGAGTCAATAAATTACGTACCAGTTACGCACTGGGGTCGATGTAATCGACTTAATCCGTTCGTCTGTCCCCTCTATGTTTAGCCCCTTGTGGGTAATAAAGAAATAGGTATTTCGTCTGCCGTTACGTTCTCAGTTCAAAATCCGCCGGGATCGACTTTGCTTTTCATCCTTTCGGAGTTGATAAATTACGTACCAGTTACACACTGGGGTCGATGTAATCGACTTAATCCGTTCGTCTGTCCCCTCTATGTTTAGCCCCTTGTGGGTAATAAAGAAATATATCTTACAAAAAAAGCTTTTTTCTCCCTCTCCAATAATAAAGAACACTGCATACCAGTGTGTTGACCATTACTGGACGCAAAGAGCATAGAATATAGCCTGACTATAAGTGAGCGATTAGGAAATCACAGTGCAATTAATGTCAAATTTGTTTATTCCCAAATTATTGGTCATTTGTTTATAAGCACTATGTTTTTGTCAGAAAAAATGGATGTCTGAGAACCGTGGGGCTTTTGTCCGAGGGGTTTTTGTCTTTGGAAGCTTTTGTCCTACACTTCCCTTGATTATATTAATATTAAACAGATAAATAAAATAGTAGAGATTGTGTATATATTATATGTATTATATAACTAACCTGGGACAGCATTAATGTCACCACATCATAGCATTGCCTGAAAGTTAAGGAAAGAGGAGAGGAAAATATGAAAAATACAAAAATCAGAGAGATTAGATAATTGATAATTATTAGGTAATTAGAAAATTGGGTCACCGTAACTTAATTACAGCAATTATTACACTCACCGCCCCCCAAATATTTAGCCAGTACACACCCTACACAGTAGAACAGTGATATATACACCTGCATCAACAAAGAAATGTATATATGGTACATAGAACAAGTGTTATATAAACATGAAATTTAGGAGGGAAAGAAGGGCCATGGACCCACTGCATTGACTGGTATTGTATTTTATCAAATTTGCAAAGATGGAAAGACAAGCTAACCTTGGCAGGATTTGAACTCAAAACATAAAGAGTCGGAAGTGAATACCACAAAGTATTTTGTCCAACACAAGAACAGGAAAAAAAGAGAGTATAGTTTATTATTAGATATTACTGGTTTATTACTGGATATTACTGGTACAGTTTATATTGACCCCAGACTGGTAAATACTCTGACAGGATTTGAACATGGAACATAAAGAAACAAATGTAAATACTGTAACAGGATGTTTCTTTATTTAGCCCAGGGTCAAAAGATAGAGGGAATTACAAGAGAGAGAGAAAGAGAGAGAGACAGACAGAGAGGAAGAGCGAAAGCAGTTTTACATGTGATGAAAGGATGAGAAAGGATTTGAACCTGTAATGTTGAGGTAATGAAGAATGAGATGAAGTAAGGAATTTAGTCAGGCAACAACAACAACAGTTATGGTGATGATTAATTAATGAAGTTGATTCTAGTGTTATTTCAGTGTGAAAGACAGAAGGAGAACAACCCCATGGTGGGATTATGACATGAATGACTGAATGAAAAAGATACAAACATTACTGAAAACAATAAAAGAAACAGATTTGGATATTCCAGATCCAATGGAGACTTACTCCCGAACTGCCACATGCAGTGGTGTGTTTCCATCAATGTCCAAGACATTGGCATCAATACCTTTGTGGTTCAGTAAGAGGCGAACTGTGTCTGTGTGTCCCCAGGAACAGGCCCAGTGTAGAGGTGTGCTCCCAAAGAAGCTATTTCGTTGATTCACCTGAGAAAGAAAAGAAAACATTCAAAAATGTATATATATATATATATATATATAATTATAATAAAAGGGTTATTTGCAACAAGTTGCTTAAACCACATGCCGAAAATATTAGAAATAGCAGTCGAATGACAGTTTCGGCAGTACTGTTTTTTGTAACTCACGTGGTGAGATTTTGGAGGGAGATACGAATTCGCATGTCTATATAAATGTGGATATGCTAGCGGACTGTTATATCGTTCGATGTCGCCTGGTCGGATATATGATGGGTGAGTTTTTTCCTAGCATTTCTAGATTTATGGGAAATATTATGTTGATAAGGAAATGAACTTACGATTCTAATCCAGAAACGATCGTCCATAATTAATCCAAGTAGACCGTGTGATTTCGTTGTCTTCCTTCTTTTTACCATATACAGGTTACAAATAATGTTGTTTGTGGAGACTTATTTTTGTAGTAATAGTAATAGTAACTCATTCGTCTGCTATTTCTAATATTTTCGGTATGTGGTTTAAGCAACTTGTTGCAAGTAACCCTTTTATTATAATTATATAATTTTTACCGAACATGGTCCTATCCATACCGAAAGACTATTAGGTGAAATTTATTGATTTTATTGAATTAATTATATTTCACCCTTTATATGTATTATATATATGTATATATATATATACTCAAAATAAGCAACAAGAATATCTTCCGTAATTTGGTACGATCATTTCATGCTACATCATTTTATTAAACATTGTAAGTATTACAACAGTTTTTAAATGTTGAGCAATCATCAGCCATGTATAGAGGTTTTCCAATAATACATATTTTCATATTTATTGATAACATTATAGAGAGGGTAGATATATAGACAGAGATGTCGATTCGAATTTTAAGATCATTAAGGTAGTAGAGTTTATCTTCTGACTGAAGAATATATATATAGATATATATATATATCACCATGATCACCGTGACCGAACGGGCTATCAGATGTTGTTACACATCGCTGGTCACAATGCGCTTCGTATTGTTTTAGCCTTCAAATGACGCCACCCCGCTGGCTAAGGGAGTAGGCCAACAGAAGAAAGAATGAGAGAAAGTTGTGGCGAAAGAGCACAGCAGGAATCGCCCACCGCCCCCTGCCGGAGCCTCGTGGAGCTTTAGGTGTTTTCGCTCAATAAACACTCGCAACCCCCGGTCTGGGAATAGAAACCGCGATCCTACAACCGCCAGTCCGCTACCTTAACCACTGGGCCATTGCGCCCATATATATATATATATATATATATATATATATATATATATATATATATATATATATTATATATATATATATGTATATGTATATATATATATATATATATTATATATATATAAATATATGTATATATATATATATGATATATATATATAATATATGTATATGTATATATATATATAAATATATGGTATGTATATATATATATATAAATATATGTATATGTAATATATATATATAATATATATATATATATATATGTATATGTATATATGTATATATGTATTATATATATAATATATACATATATACATGTATACATATATTCATATATATATATAAATATATATTATATATGTATATATATGTGCACATTCACACACATATATAATCACAGCACTAACCTTAACATTTGTTTGTAATAAAGCTGCCACAACATCTTTCCATTCTTTCCCCTTCCCCGCAGCCAAATGGAGAGGAGTCCAGCCCTTTTCGTTCATCGCATTCTCATCGCTGCCCCGGGATAATAAGATCGTAACCACTTGAAGTTGAAACCTGAGAGTAAAAATCAAAAACTTTACACACATTGACATGTTTACATTAAATATAAAATTATTCCCAACACAAAAATAAAGCCATCAAAATCGTATACATATATACATACATATATACATAAAAAATATATATATATATTTGGAGTTTACAAAAATAAAACGGGTGTGTAAACCACAAATAGATGTATTAGTTTAACGGTCGGGAAGTGTGAAAGTCTTTTACGTTTCGTGCCTACGCTCTTCATCAGAAAGAAACAGAGAAATAAGCAGAGAGAGAGATAATAAAAAAGTTTCAGTCGCTAGCGATCAATCATGGCGAATGCCAGACAGAGGTGGTCAGACAGGAGAGCTGGAAGGAAGGAGAGATAATAAAGTAGTGGTGATCCCAAAACGAAGGCGCGCGTGCGTGTGTATGTGAGACCGTGAACGTACATGTGGATAGGGGCTGGTGACCTTGATGCGTGCGCGTGTCCATGTGTAGGTTTGTGGATGATGTTTTGGGTGCTGGGGAGTGGTCAGTGCTAGTGTATGCAGGGTGGTGTGGTGTGGTAAGGTTGTGTGTGGTGTGGTGGTGTGTGGTGTGGCGTGGTGGTGTTGGGGTGTGGGTTTGGCTCGGGTGGGGGCACAAAATTGTTTTATATATATATATATATATATATATATTTATATACGCACACACACACGTACATGCACAGGAGTGGGGCTGTGGTAAGAGGCTTCCTCCACAAGCACATAGTCCCGGTTTCAGTCCCATTGCGTGGCACCTTAGACAAGCGTCTTCTACTATATCCTTTGGCTGACCAAAGCCTTGTAAGTGGATTTGGCAGACAGAAACTGAAAGAATCCGATATATATATATATGTATATATATATATACGCATATGTATATGTATATACTCTTTACTCTTTTACTTGTTTCAGTCATTTGACTCCGGCCATGCTGGAGCACCACCTTTAATCGAGCAACTCGACCCCGGAACTTATTCTATCGGTCTCTTTTGCCGAACCGCTAAGTAACGGGGACGTAAACACACCAGCATCGGTTGTCAAGCAATGCTAGGGGGACAAACACAGACACACAAACACACACGTGCATATATATATATATATATATATATATATATATACATATACATATATACGACGGACTTCTTTCCAGTTTCCGTCTACCAAATCCACTCACAAGGCTTTGGTCGGCCCGAGGCTATAGTAGAAGACACTTGCCCAAGGTGCCACGCAGTGGGACTGAACCCGGAACCATGTGGTTGTAAACAAGCTACTTACCACACAGCCACTCCTACGCCTATATATATATATATATATATATATATATATATATATATATATATATATATATATATATATATTTATATCTTAATATATATAATATATATATACATATATACGCTAAATATATGTATATATATACGCTAGATCATATACGATCTAACTACAAAGAAAAAATGTTCTCCAGAGAAAATTCAGCGAACACCAGAATATAAGCGGGCAAGGCAGATGAAAATTTTATAAAAAATCAAAAATTAATCGTATACCGGTTTCGTCTGTTACCGAATAAATTACTTATGTAATCCTTCGTTCGCAGAACTCGTCAGTACGATCGTTCCAATTTCAATATAATTTGAAAAACTAAACATTAGTTCTCTATATAAAACCAGACATGTACTTAGTTCTACCGATTACATTGGTGTTATTTTCAAATGTCTACGTTCTGGCGCGCTAAATTCGGAAACATAAACACACACACACTAGCAATGCATCCGGGTATTATGATCAACAACCACATTGTATTATCTGTGCTTTTCTTATGGACGGAATCGTCACAGCTGATGTATAGGGAACTGGATTATTGGTGGGAAATACAATTTGCATGGGTTTGCATGAAAGTGCTTCCTGGTCTTAAGAAGGATCATAAACTATGTATTGTTTCATCGTATAAATGGAGGTTACAACGATTTTGTCCAAAAATCACGTTTCCAAAATTGTGATTTCCCCCCATCCTCACCGTAATTTCTGAATTTTTAACTGGGAAATATAGATTTTAAAATGTTTAGTTTTCCTTAAAGTAATACTCAATGTCCCTCCCACATCAACGACCTGCTTTCAAAAAGCTAAAACCTTTGAATATTTCCTTTCGTCTGATGTTTCACGCATGCGTAGAATTGTATAGAAATAGCAGATTTAACAAATACCAGACCACCACCTGAAAACCCGACATGTTAGGAACAACAGGTAGAAATTACAACCGTGTTTCGTGGTCTGCTACCACAACAACTCCTTTATAGGATCCAGTTAGCTCAAGACATCATCAGGACGAACCACGTCCGGTTTCGGCCCCTACTCCTCTACCGTTTTGACGTGGCGGCCCTCCCCATTCGGAGGTTTCTTCAGCTCCGGTGTTGGGTGCATGTCTTCTTTCTTCTTTTTTCTTCTGTTCTCTGGCCTCTTCGATGTATCGTCAGCGAGTGTCAGCCGGTGACTGACTGACTTGTCAAATCTTTCGCTTTAAATACCTGGCGCTAGGCTCCAGCAGGCAACCCCAGCAAGTTATCATGTGACACTGTCTCACTTTAACTGACTAGTGAAGGCGCGAAGTTTTAGCCTGCGCATTCTCTAAACGACCGTCACCTGTCAGTCAGCGAAGCTAATTCAGTGTCAGCTTGTCTCATCTAGTGATGCTATTTTCCGCCGGCATATTATGACTTTCATGCCATTTTCGGTCTTCCCGCTTCAGCCATATATAGAAAAAGACATTATTTCTGAAGAAACTTCCCGTTTTCCAAATAGCTTTTGTAAGTCGTGAGGTATTGGATGGATATTTGTGAAGGAGACTTTAGTGCTTCGTTAAGATAAAATGAAACAGAAAATTCTTCAAGATTCGTACTCTGTTTTTTTCTCTGCGTATTACCAAGAAAAAAAAATGAAAAAAGTAGAAAAATGAAGAAATTGGAGTGGAAGGGGAGATAATTAAAATATTGAGAACGTGTTTTGGGGGTAAAATCCTAATTTCCTGTATGGAAAAAATAGGAATCGGAAGAAATTTAGGAGAAAAATGAGGCGCGGAGACAAAAGGTAAACGACAGGATTTCTGGGAAAAGTTACCTTTTAGTTTATATTGAAGATCGGTATTTTAAATACACTGATCACAAATACAAATTACAGAATAGAAAAATGTCATTTCAATTGGATTTGAGCTGTAATTTTACGCGTGCTTACAGCAAGACATAACATAGTTCGTACAAAAGTTTTACTGTGTGTGTGTGTGTGTGTATGTGTGTGCGTGCGTGCCTGTATAAGGGCGTGTGTGTGTGTGTATTTGTGTGCGTGTCTCTATAAGGGCGTGAGTGTGTGTATGTGTGTGCGTGCGTGTCTGTATAAGGACGTGTGTGTGTATGTGTGTGCGTGCTTGTCTGTACAAGGGCGTGGGTGTGTGTATGTGTGTGTGTGCTTGTCTGTGCAAGGGCGTGTGTGTGTGTCTGTGCCAAAAGAAGTTATTCTATGGCATTCTTTCGATTGAGGCAGCAAGGCTGTCAACTGGATCATATGGTCGGTCATATGACTATTCGTTAATTTCCGTAATTTTTTTTATTTCTTTATGCTTTGAAGAGAGCAAAAATTGAAAGTGAGAAGAAAGTCAAAGGGCGACATTTGCTTTGAAGTGAGAGCAGAAACTGAAAGAGAAGAAGAATGAAAGATGTATGTACGTGTATGTATGTATGTGTGTATGTGTGCGTGAGAGGGAGAGAGGGAGAGAGAGGGAGAGAAAGTGAGTGAAGGTATGTGTTGTCATGTGTGCTTGTATGTGCTAGTGGCACTTACTTGCTCTCGCTCTCTCTGTTTTTCTCTCTCTCTCTCACACATATTATTTTTATATATACGTACATAAATACATATGCATACGTTTTTGCTTGTATATGTGCCTGAGCGTGGCTGTGTGAGAGAGAGAGAGAGACAGACAGACAGATAGTGAGTGACTGTATTTCCTCATAACATACAGAAATGGATGTCTTTTAGTGAAGTTTTTTTGGGTTGTGGCTTATTTTAATACAATATCTATGTGTACATTTTAATAAATGTTTCTCTGTGTAGACTTCTACGTATGTGCGAAACATCGGACGAAAGTGAAACATTAGAAGCACATCGAAATATTGCGCGAAAATGACTTCAACATTGTGTGTTCCGACCTCGTTTCCGAGGTTATTTTAGTAATAAAAAAGAGTTGCGCCAAAAACATAATTTATTTGATAGGCTTTATATTCGGTCATCCCATAAATAATGCGGTTTTTATACTTCGTTTATTTTTAAAAACTGAGATAAACAAAATTCCTTTTTAATTTAAAATATACACTCCTTCATTTTCTACCTGTCATGCTCTTCTATCTGTCAGGTAGAATTGCAAGGCACCCTTTCCAAAGTTCACATGTTCTGACCTCGTTGACAGAATTCATATTTTTTCCTGTCCAAATGATTTTGAAGACTGCGGAATAAATGACAGTCAGATGAGGCAATGTCCGACGAATATGGGTTTAGTATCGTTTCCCATTCAAACTACTCCTGCCTTTGGAATGTCATTCTTGCTGTATGTGGCCGAGCATTATCCTGATGGAAGTACACCTTTCGTCTTGAAAGCTAGCTGGCATTCCTGGAACCACATTTGAGAACCACGTTTATTGTCCAATCTCCACTTATTACGTTAATATTCCTTGCACTTTCCGTTGCTTTGTTGCCTTTAGTGAAGTCATAAAGCAAAATATGCTGAATATGCTCCTTTGTCACTTCCATTATAGCTTTCAAAAATAACTGTTTAAATTGAACTGTACTCTTCGGAAACTTGCAGTAAGAACAAGGACAGAGTAAGATTACCACCTGCTTTTGTAGCAAGTTGATGCGAGTAGTTTATCCCGTTCCCCTCCTATCTATATTTGATGCAACTGAAAAACAAAAACACATTATTATGATACAATATATATATATATATATATATATTATATATATATATATATACATATATATATATATATATATATATATATATATATATATATATATATATATATATATATTTAGCGTCGCCTAAACATCTTTCACCTGCGCTGCCTCCGGAAAATCCTCCGCATCCAATGGCAATCATATCCCCAACAAAGATGTCCTCAAGCAAGCAGGAATACCAAGCATGTTTGCACTCCTCACACAAAGACGTATGAGATGGCTTGGGCATGTTAGCCGTATGAAAGATGGCAGAATCCCCAAGGACATACTCTACGGAGAGCTTGCTAGGGGTACTAGGTCTGTGGGAAGACCCTTCTTACGTTACAAGGATGTTTGCAAAAGGGACATGAAGGCCTGCAACATCAATATTAGCAATTGGGAAGCAGTTGCCAGCAACCGAGGAGATTGGCGACGTACCGTAAAAGAGGCAATACAAAGGAGTGACAGAGGGAGAGAGGAGAAAATGGAAAGACAAGAAAAGACGTCAACAAGAAACTATGACATTACAACCAGCCAAGAACAGTCTTCGCTACATTTGCGGTACCTGCCAGAGGGAGTGTTTGTCCAGGATAGAACTACACAGCCACAGCAGGAAATGTATCAGGACATGAAATGTTAAAGTCGGACTAGACTATTTTATGCGAGACAAAAAGGATGCCAACAATATATGTATATATATATTAAAGTCAAAATGAGGGTGAAAAATTGGATATTAATTTAATAACATCAATTTAACACCAGTGGTCTAGCATATAAAAAACTGAGATTCAGTAAATAGTATTCATACATAAATATGAGAGGGGAACCACTACGTTGAAGCCCTTGCGCTAAAAAGAGATCCGCAAAATAACAAAAATATAGATTAACCCCAAACAATTGTTTCACTGTTAATAAATTATGCAATTTTACTTACCCAACTCAACTGCAGCTCATCTGTGAGATCCTCATATAAAGATATAATTTGTCGAACTCCATGCCTGATATCAACACGAGGTCGAAAATACATGTAGTTCCACCTATTACATCTACGGTTATCTTCAAAAGTCCTCGTTCAGGCGCGTCAAATTATCAGAAATAAATACTGCATAAATAATTCACTGCAGTAGTTTTCGCCGGTTTGAGAACATATTAATTTAAAATTAAAGTCAAAATTGCATAATTTATTATCAGTGAAACAATTGTATGGGGTTAATCTATATTTTTGTTATTCATTTGTCTTGCTCGCTTACGTTCATGGTGTGCTAAATTTTATGGAGAACAATTCTTAGTGGTTGAGAGCTTTGCAGATCTCTTTTTAGCGTAAGGGCTTCCACATAGTGGTTCCCTCTCATATTTATGTATATATATATCTATAATATATATATATATATATATATATATATATATATCTGTAAAAATATGTGACAATTATTCAATAGCCAAGATAAAACTCTGAGTTTCGGATGCCGAGGTGGAAATCCACAACACCATCTCTTCGGTTATCTGGCCACCTCGGCATCCGAAACTCAGAGTTTTATCTTGGCTATTGACTAATGTCACATATTTTTACAGATAAATTTCCTCTATTTACATAATATTGAGGTCTCATTTTTTTTATTATCTACCGTTTTTACTAATATATATATACTTAGATAAACTTAGATATTTTCGACCAAAGATTGGTCCAAGCCATGTCTAACTTAATAGCACTACCTGATAGGATTATCTAAATCCTGTTTAAGTCAAGTTTTGTTTATGGTCCATTCAAGTAGTGAGTTTTTGTTGGGTGAGTTGTATCCAATTATGGGTGGCTTATCTGGTATTCCTTGAAGGAATCTATCCAGACTCCGTTTAAAGTTGATGGGATCCTTTTCCTCTTTGATCTCTTTCGAGACAATGTTAAATAGGGCAGGGCCAGTTGAAGAAAAGAAATTATGTTGCAGTGTACATGTATGCTGTGATCTTGAATTGGGCGGGGGACGTATGGCCCGTGGTCCCAGTCTTGGATGAATCTTGAAGCTAATATTCAAGTCGTTTGGGCAAAGTTGGCGGTATATTCTCCATATCGTATATAGGGAGAATTTACAAAAACAAAACCCAAAAGACGAAGACAGGTGGTGTAGACAGCAAACAGATGTATTAGTTTAACGCTCGGGAAGTGAAAAAGTCTTTAACTTTTCGAGCCTACGCTCTTCCACAGAAAGGAACACAGAAAGAAACAAGAAGAAAATAATATATATATATATATATATATAGGCGCAGGAGTGGCTGTGTGGTAAGTAACTTGTTTACCAACCACATGGTTCCGGGTTCAGTCACACTGCATGGCACCTTGGGCAAGTGTCTCTAATATAGCCATGGGCCGACCAAAGCCTTGTGAGTGAATTTGCTAGACGGAAACAGAAAGAAGCCCGTCGTATATATGTATATATATGCGTGTGTGTGTTTGTGTGTCTGTGTTTGTCCCCCTATCATTGCTTGACAACCGATGCTGGTGTGTTTATGTCCCCGTTACTTAGCGGTTCGGCAAAAATGACCGATGGAATAAGTACTGGGCTTACAAAAGAATAAGTCCCGAGGTCGAGTTGGTCGATTAAAGGCGGTGCTCTAGCATGGCCGCAGTCGAATGACTGAAACAAGTAAAAGAGAGAAAAAAGAGAATATATATATATATATAATTTAACAAAATAAGGGCAAAAGAAAAATTCTAATGCCCAATATGCCGAAAAAAAGACAAAATTGTCAATAACCATTATAATTTATGCGTCTCGAAACAAGCCGATAGAAATTTTTTAAAAATCCGTTATTACCGTATTCGTCCCAATTTCGGGGTTAATTCATAAGAATTTTCCCCTCCTCGGCGATAAATACGTGAGATATAAGTGAAATACTTACTCATACCCATGGAAAAAGCAAGCACTAAGTCCTGAGCAGACCTAAGTACCCCAAATATATTTGTTTCGAGACGCATAAATTATAATGGTTATTGACAATTTTGTCTTTTCTTCGGCATATTTGGCATTAGAATTTTTCTTTTGCCCTTATTTTGTTAAATTATTTATAAATTTAACCTTTAAGGTATTTTTTGATATGCTGGCCATTGATAAAATTTTTTTCCCGAAAAAAACTTTATCCTACATTAGTTATATTTATGTGACCTCGTGAGTACCGCTGGCGATTTTTTTCCTCTGTCTTCCCTTCTCGGGATCCTTCCTTCTCCTATGTTTCCGACGAAGAGCTCCGCTCGAAACGTTAAACCCTCCTTCTTCCCTTCTCTCCTGAGCGTCCAATAATACTTTATTTGTTCCACGTCCTCGCGTTGTTGTTTTTTTGTTTTTCTGTGTTTTCTTGTTTGGATTAACTATATATAAATATATATATATATATATATATATATATATATACATATATATATATATATATATATATATATATTATATATATATATATATATGTGTGTGTGTGTGTGTGTGTATTGGGTCTCAAAGATTATCTTCAAGAATAAAATAATGTTTTGATAGCAAATCTCCAAAAGAGTTTTTGGTTGCTACTTTCATGTTGTCATCATGTCATACTGCATCTTTGGATAGTTAAACTCTCTGGAATTGGAAGAACTTTAGGAAGAAATAAAAATCTAAAGATTTTAGTTAATTCTGAACTTACCCAATCACCGCATAATGTAAAGCAGTGGAACCGCTTCTGTCTCTCATATCTAAATCAGCTCCGGCATCTATGAGGAAGTTTATTAAATGTGTGTTGCCCAGTTCAACAGCAGTCATCAAGTATGTTTTACCGTTTGAATCTGATTGGTTAATCTGAAGTGAAGAGAGTGAGGGCTTTTGAAATAAATTAAAGGAAACAGAGAGAGAGAGAGAGAGAGAGAGAGATAAAGAGAGAGAGAGAGAGAGAGAGGCAGACGGAGAGTAAGGCAGATGCATGAGTGAACATGTTGGAGAAAAAGAGAAAGAAACAAGGACAAGAAAGATGGACGAAACGCACACACACATACACATACACACACATACATACACACACAAACACACAATCACAAGCGCGCGAACACACACACACATCTGTTTCTTTATTACCCACAAGGGGCTAAACATAGAGGGGACAAACCCTGTTATATAATACTTTCACTTTAATAGTTTCAGTATTAAAGTGAAAGTGTCTGCATTACAAAAGAGATATGTTTTTGTTTCACTTTTAACACGTAATACTGTAATAGTGGAGAAGATATGATATTGCTGTGGGGTCGCCCTAGGGAAAAAGTTAACATTATTTTTGCCGATAACACTCCCCGGACCTTAAGTAAGGCATGTGTAAAATTTGAATGAAATTGGTTGTGTAGTTCTCAAGTTTTAGGGAAACACACAGACAGACAGACACACATTCTCAGTTTTATATATATAGAGATTCGTTTAAACTTTGGCTTGTTTCAGTCATTCGACTGCTGCCATACTGCAGCACCGTCTTTAGTCGAGCAAATCGACCCCAGGACTTATTGCCTTTTTAATCCTTTTTGAGTTGAGGAGGCTGAAGCCTCCTCGACCACATCCACCTCTCCCTTTGACCGGGTAGGGGAGGTGGCATCTAGTGACTGTTCCAGGACCATACCATGGTCCTGGGGGCAGTTCCTTTTAATGTGGCCTGGCTGCAGGCACGAGTGACACTTGGGGGGACGTCCCTCTAGTATCACCGGATACCTGCAGCCAGCCATTTTCAAGAAATTTGGAAAAACTTGATCTGTTGTGGTCGATGGGGTCCACAGGGTCAAAATCGCTTTTGATCCTTCCCAATCGACCGCCGACAATACCCTTACATTTAAGAGCCTGGGCCCGCCATCCCCCAGTCCCCGTCGGATGGTATCTTCAATCCAATCCGCTTCGGTGCCCGGGGGGAGCCCACATATCCAGGCTCGTATTAATTTTTTTCCACAATATGACGGGAGAAACAGTATTTCCTTGCCTTCTAAAGGCTGACTCGCAAACTGGCGAGCTTTTTCCCCGTTGTCAAACAGCAACCATACGGTTGCATGTTTGACACCACGGGATATATATTTTAAAGTGGACAAATGTTCTTTAAGTTCAATTTTTATGACTTGTTTTGGGAAGACGGTGATGGAATTAAGAACTTTAGAATAAGTTCTAAGTACCACCATCTTCTCCATATCTTTTAACCACTGCTTAGGCGGGTTAATTTCCCACACTAAGACAGAGTTTTTCTTTTTAAGTTCCTTCTCTGCCATGTCAAAAAACAGTTCAAAAGTAGTTCAAAAGACAGTCTGCCAAAAAATTAAACCGAATAAAAATAAAACAAAATAAAAGAGGAGGGGAGGACACTGAAATTAAAGTAATGAAAAGAATGAACCAACATTTAGAAAGAAAGAAAAAATAGAAGGGAAAAGTAAAAGAAAAACCTCACAAATAGTACAGATAGGGAATCCTTTGTATAATACTCCAAAAAGGTAATCCAAATGGCTTATTCTTATTTTTGTGGCGAGATACGCCCAGCAGAATTTACAAAATGAATTTTCAAGCAAAAATTCTCAATTCACCGTTACGGTGATGAGAACCCAATATTTTGCTCTGTATAGTGAGCCATAATTGACAATTTTTCTTTTTGTTCTTTTTTTCTATTCGCGGAGCCGAAACTCACATCTCACTGTAACAGTCCAGACCAACTAGTGTTGCATTCTGGTTAACCGGAAGTAAGCAAGCTACTTACCACACAACCACACCTGCACCTATATATATAAATATATTCTTTTATTCTTTGGCTTGTTTCAGTCATTTGACTCTGGCCATACTGGAGCACCGCCTTTAGTCGAACAAATCGATCCCAGGACTTATTCTTTGTAAGCCTAATACCTATTCTGTCGTTTTCTTTTGCTGAACCGCTAAGTTACTAGGACATAAACAAACCAAGACCGGTTGTCAATCGATGGTGGGGGGACACAGACACATAAACGCACACACACACACACCAACACACACACACAAAATTCCTCTCTCTCTCTCCTCTCTCTTTCTCTCTCTCTCTCTCTCTCCCTATATATATATACTCTTTTACTTGTTTCAGTCATTTGACTGTGGCCATGCTGGAGCACCGCCTTTAGTCGAGAAAATCGACCCCGGGACTTATTCTTTGTAAGCCCAGTACTTATTCTATCGGTCTCTTTTGCCGAACCGCTAAGTTACGGGGACGGAAACACACCAGCATCGGTTGTCAAGCAATGCTAGGGGGACAAATACAGACACACAAACATTTACACACATACATACATACATATATATATATATATATATAATATATATATATATATATATATATATATATATAACAGGCTTCTTTCAGTTTCCGTCTACCTGATCCACTCACAAGGCTTTATATAATATAGATATATATATATATCTATATATATATATACTCTTTTACTATTTTACTTGTTTCAGTCATTTGACTGCGGCCATGCTGGAGCACCGCCTTTAGTCGGGCAAATCGACCCCGGGACTTATTCTTTGTAAGCCCAGTACTCATTCTCTCGGTCTCTTTTGCCGAACCGCTAAGTGACGGGGACGTAAACACACCAGCATCCATTGTCAAGTAATGCTAGGGGGACAAACACAGCCACACAAACAAATACACGCATATACATATATACGACAGGCTTCTTTCAGCTTCTGTCTACCAAATCCACTCACAAGGCATTGGTCGGCCCGGGGCTATAGTAGAAGCCACTTGCCCAAGATGCCACGCAGTGGAACTGAACCCGGAACCATGTGGTCGGTTAGCAAGCTACTTACCACACAGTCACTCATGCGCCTATAATGTATCAAGACAATTTTCTTTGTGTAGATTCATTTGATTGCTTCGAGTTCCGCCGTGGATTTTATAGTGTGTGGTGACCATAGTTGGGGGCAGTAGTCCAAGCGGCTGAAGATGTATGTCCTCGAAAGGATCATCAATGTCTCCTTTTCTCCTGTTTTGAAAGTTCGGAGCATCCAACCAGTCATCCGGCTGCATTTTATTACCAAATTGAAAAGATGCATCTTTGCTCATGTCAGTGCCCAGGTCACGCATTAATTTTGATTCAGGGATTTCAAACCCTCCTGGGCCAGTGTATCCTGTCTGCATGTTTAGCTTTGTGTGAGGGCCTGGAATTTTCCTGCATTAAACTGCATGTTGTTGTCCTCAGCCCATCTGTATATTGCGTCCAACTCCTGCTGCAAATTTGCAATATTTCCAGGATTTTGTATTATCTGAGAGACTTTCGTGCCATCTGCATAGCTAGCAACGGTGCCTATCTGAGCAGCTGAGGGCATGTCTGAGAGAGGCACTATGAATAGCAGTGGCCTTAAGACAGTGCCCTATGGAACACCTCTTGCTATTTGTGTTTTCTTGGAGGTGACTGCATTGGCCACCACTGCCTGACGTCTATCTTTTTGAGAGTTATGCAGCCACTCTCCAAGTTTTCCGCCTATGCCTAAATCACGCAGTTTGTGACATATCATACCATGGTCGACTTCGTCAAAGGCTTTGCAGAATCGAGATATATCACATCCACATTTGAGTCATTCAGCAGCTGTTCTAACACCCAGTCGTAGTGTTGCAGGAGCTGTGTTAGACAGCTTCTACCTGGTCGAAATTCCTCCTGGGTGTCAGTCAGCAAGTAATTTTCTTCGAGGAACTCGATTAGTTTCTTGCTGACTATTTGTTCCATGACTTTGCTGATGTGTGAGGTCAGAGAGAGAGAGGGAGAGAGAGAGAGAGAGAGAGAGAGAGAAAGAGAGTGAGAGAGAGCTATAATTCTTAACATCTGCCCTGCTTCCTCCCTTCTGGATAGGGCATATTATCCCTTCCTTCAGTTTGTCTGGAAGCATACTACTTCCAAGGAAGCTCTGAAAAGAAGCTGCAGTGGTTTTGCAATGGCTCGCTTGAATGATTTGAGAAGGACCACTGGAACTCCTTTAGGGCCAGCAGCTGAGTTTGTGTCAAC
This sequence comes from Octopus sinensis, assembly GCF_006345805.1. NCBI lineage: Eukaryota > Metazoa > Mollusca > Cephalopoda > Octopoda > Octopodidae > Octopus > Octopus sinensis. Next base: position 72,730,553 of record NC_043004.1, on the reverse strand, counting down.
CTCATCTATGGCCAGTATTACATCTTCAGTGTCTATGCACTCAATTTTTGCCACTTTGGCCACAGGTAAAGTATCAAGGAATTCTGCTGGCTTGTTCACCTGCCTGTGCCCCAGCGGTGTAGTGAACACTCTTTGGAACTGTTCGTTCAGTATTTCACACACATATATACTCGTATATATACATACATATACATACATATATATATACGCATATATATATACATACAGATACATATATATATATATTACATGTATATATATACAAACATATATATACATAAATATACATGCATCTATATATATATAAATATACATATATATATATACACATATATACCTATACATATATATATATATATATATGTATACACATATATATATATACATAAATATACATACATAAATATATATACATGAATATATATATATATATTTATATATATATATATACTTATATATATATATGTATACACATATATATATATATACATAAATATACATACATAAATATATATACATGAATATATATATATATTTATATATATATATACTTATATTTACATATATATGTATACATACATATAAATACATACACACACACACATATATATATACACATACATATCTGTAAATGTAATATGTGACAATTATTTGGTAGCCATGATAAAACCCCGAGTTTCGGATGCCGATGTGGAAATCCACGCCGCCCTCTCTTCAGTTTTCCAGCCATCGGAAAAATGCTATGAAAAATGACCATTATACAAAGGGAAATTACTGTGTGATTGACCGTTATTAAGACAAAAAAGCTATTTGAATGACCGCTAATTAAGGGGAGGGAGTAAAATAGTTCATAGTATTCGCGTAAGCGCGCCTGTTCATACCTGCACATGCGCGGCCGCACACCCACGTGCCTACACCTAAAAGTATACATTCATCCGCCCTCACTTGAAAACGTACATATTTGAATAATCGTCACATATTACATTTACAGATAAATTCCTCTATTTACATAATATCGAGGTCTATTTCATTCTTTTGTTATTTTGCCATTTTTATCAATATACATACATCATATATATATATATATATATATATATATATATATATATATATATATATATATATATATATATATTATGGCTGCCCCCTCGTTATCGAGTATGACCATTGCACGAAGCTTAACTGTTCCTGTGATCGAATGTGACTTTTTTTAGCCCAGCTAAAGATCTACAATGTCTTATACAAAATGGGCAACTATATATATATATATATATATATATATATATGTATACATATATATATGTGTATACACACACCCACACACACACATATATATATATACATATATATATATATATGTACGTATATATATATATATATAATATATATATAATATATATATATATATATATATATATATATATACAAAGATATAAATATATACGTATATAAATACATGTATATATGTATATGTATATGTATATACATACAAACATACCTATATATATATATACATACATGCATATACATACATATAGAAACATGTATATAAATACATAGTGAAAATGACTGAAATTGAAAGTATATAGTGAAATTATTATATCACATTACATTAGAGATGTTATTGTTTCACTTTTGACATGTAATACCGAAACAGTGTACGCGATGAAAGATTCCTTCGTGCTCGAATTAGGCAAGAAGTTTAGAATTCGTTTGGTCAAAGACACTTCATGGAACTTAAGTAATGCGTGTATAAAATTCGAATGAAATCGGTTGGGTAGTTCTCGAGTTTTAATGATACACATATATATTTCTTTACTACCCACAAGGGGCTAAACACAGAGGGGACAAACAACGCCAAACAAACGGATTAGGTCGATTACATTGACCCCAGTGTGTAACTGGTACTTAATTTATCGACCCCGAAAGGATGAAAGGCAAAGTTGACCTCGGCGGAATTTGTACTCAGAACGTAGCGGCAGACGAAATATTGCTAAGCATTTCGCCCGGCGTGCTAACGCTTCTGCCAGCTCGCCGCCCTAGGATACACACATATAGACACACAGGAAGACAGGCAGGAAGACCGACTCACATTCTCTGTTATATATATATATATATATATATATATATATATAGCGATGTAAGGATATCGCAAAGGGCCTGTTTCGTGGCCCAAAGTTTCGAGTTCTTTTACAGGGTTTAGAAAATCTGAAAGTCCGCTGCATAAGTGTGTGAATCTGAGAGTGGAAAATGTATAAAATCATATTTAACTGATCCACCTGTATTTGTCTTACCCAACTATACAGCACCTCCATAGTGGGCTTCATTTAGTTTCGGTCTATCAAACCCATTCACAAGAATTTGGACGGCCTGAAACTATAACAGAAGACACTTGTCCAAGAAGCCATGCAATGGGACTGAACCCAGAACCATGATGTAGGGAATACTCCATTGCAATATGTGAACTCCTATTCAATCACCTCTGGCATGCTTCTAGCTTTGATTAAGTATTTATAAAAACTAGCAAAGATGATGATTAGAAGAAAGAGGTGAAGAACGAAAGGAAATATTATGGACAAATACATGTGGTTAGTTTGGAAGATTTCAAAAACTGAAGTTGTGTGTGTGTCTGTCTACTCCGATTTAGATTCTTAACTATTCCCACATTTTGCGGTGCAGTTTATCCAAAAGCGGGTATCTTATAGTCGTCATTCATATCGAGCCCTTATGGGTATTAGCGCGCGTCTACGATGAGTCTACGATTAAAAAAAAATACAAACCCGAACAACACCGGGCGATACTGCTAGTCGTATATATATATATATATATATATATATATATATCTTTATATATAAAACTGAAGTTGTGTGAGAGTCTGTCTCCTCCGATTTAGATTCCTAACTACTCCCACATTTTGCGGTGCAGTTTAACCAAAAGCTGGTATCTTATAGTCGTCATTCATATCGAGCCCTTCTGGGTATTAGCGCGCGTCTACGATGAGTCTACGATTTTAAAAAAATTACCATCATTTTTCCGCATTTTTAATCCATCTTTTGCTCGGTTTATATAAGGGAAGTAACTCTCTAAAAGTGCTTATATAGTTATTTCCCTTACAAACCTGAGCAACGCCGGGCAATACTGCTAGTTATGTCTAAATTAATAAATAAATTGCCAACTTTGAGAAAGCAATACAAAGAACAACTTACGCTTCCTGAATATTGTTCTACCATGTTTTTCGCACCATCCATGTCACCGGCTTCAATTTTTTCTATGATTTCTGTGAGGTCCATGTCTTTTAAATAAAAAAATGGGAAAAAAGAAAGTTTATAAAAAAAAACCTTATAAAATGAGGTAAACAACAAAGGCGCAGGAGTGGCTGTGTGGTAAGTAGCTTGTTTACCAACGACATGGTTCCGGGTTCAGTTCCACTGCGTGGCACCTTGGGCAAGTGTCTTCTACTATAGCCTCAGACCGACCAAAGCCTTGTGAGTGGATTTGGTAGTCAGAAACTGAAAGAAGCCTGTCGCATATATGTATATATATATGTGTATATATATGTATATATATAATATATATATATATATATACATACACACAACACACATATATATATATATATATATATATAATATATATATATATATATATATATATATATAATATATATATATATATATATAGGCGTAGGAGTGGCTGTGTGGTAAGTAGCTTGCTAACCTCACTGACTAAAGAGTGACTTTGCTTACCTTACTACGGTTTGGACGCGTTTTGTTCCCGGTAAGAGTTTTGCTGTGTTGTTAATTGTTGAATTTTACTACTGAAAATTTGTTTTTGAACGTTGTTGAACTGTCTTGTTCTCCGGTTGAACTGTTAGCCATTGTGGCTTTTTCATCTACGTGACTATATATAGTCTTGCCAGACTATTTTCGTGCCCCTCCTCCGAATGGGGGTGGGAATTGAAATTTTTTGAACTATTGAACTGCTTTGGAAGAAAAACTGGAAGAAAAAGTATCGTGGAGACCGAGAAGCGGACCGTAGTGTTTAAAACCTTCTGTCCACAAAGTAGAAGGTTCAAACACTTTGAAAAAAACACCATCGAGAAATGCCTGTCCCCGATTTGGAAGGACATTGTGTACGTCGCCAGGGGACGGGCATATGGCACTGTGGATGTCCGCTTCTCGGGGGAAGAGGTGGCCCGCGGGCATTCTGTGAACCCCCTAAAAACCAAGGAGGTGGTACTTTTCCCAAGCTATAGGGGACGCAGGACGTCCCGGGTCAGGATTGCAGAAGCCCCGCCGGAAGTAGATCCGGTAGAGGTAGTGGCCTCCCTGTTATATAAAAGGACGGACAAAATTAAAATACTACAAGTAACATGCTCTGCCCCGCTATATTGGCTTGGGCGAAACATTAATATAATAATTCAAGGAACACTGGAGGACCTGCAGCTCCTTCCTGAGAGAGTGCTCGTGGGAGAGAACGTAGCCCTCAGGGTACAGGTCGAAGGCCGAAGACCCACCTGTTACGCCTGCGGCAAAAAGGGCCACATTCTTGTAGACTGTCCAGACAAGCAAAAGAAACCGCAGACACCAGGCCCCTCAGATAATAAAAAAATCCCTACCCTTGCAAACTCACCCACCCCTACAAAAACAAAAAATCCCACTCCTGCTGTTACGGTGCCAACCCCAAAACAAACTGAAGAAAAAACCCAGCCCTCGCACTCACAAACCCCTACATTATTAAAACCTCCCACCCCCTTAAAAACTGCGGCGCCTATTGAACAAACTATTGCTACCCCAGACGATACCATGGAGGTATCAGAGGGGGGATTTACAACAGTTCGTAAAAGAATTCGTGCATCATCCCCGTTCACATCCCCTACAAAAAATAATAAAAACAAAGACACACCACAGACACGAAAAAAAAAATCCCGCTCAACTGGCCCAGAAAAAGAAGACAAAAAAATGAACTCATATTAATTGAATTCGACACACAAAGCAAATACATAAACGATATTGTGGTTCCGCATCAGTCAGCAAGACTGTACAACAAATACAAAGATCGAAACGAGAGATATGCGTGGATTGCGGAAACAACGTTCAAACAATTAAAAGACAGAAAACCAAACGCCATCCGGCATATCGCGAACTTGCCGGACTATCTGAAGAAGGAGGAGAAAGAAGGGGCCCACAAATGTGTGCTGAGGTCGGCCCCAACCTCTCCAACGAAATCTAAGTAGAACTTTTACTTTTTGTAATGGCTTCTCTTAACCTTGGTTGTTTAAATGTGCGTGGTCTGAGTTCGAAGTGGAAGCAGGCTTGTTTCCTCGACGACCTCAGATCACATGATATACATGTGATGGTTGCTACAGAGACCAAGCTGGACAGCCTACAAACCTTCTCGCCTTTCCTGAATGGCTGCGAGAAAATCATGTCACCTGGCCAGACCGGAGGGCGAGGGGGTGTAGTGGTACTGATCCGTAAAGACTTGGCTCTGCAGACAAGTACAGTCTATGTAGACCCAGAAGGTGGGCTGGTCGTCCTTGATGTGACATACAGCAGTAAGGCCTTCAGGTTGATCGGACTCTATGCACCTTGTGCTAGAGGTTTCCAAACTGATTTTTATCGGCGCCTAGAGGGCTTTCTCGTGACGTCGAAGACTTTAGTGATATTAGGGGACTTTAATGCTATCGTTGACGTACACATCGATAGCGTTGGCTCGATCTATAGGAAAGTGAACTCACGTCTCGTGGATCTGCTTAAGCGGTTTCAGCTGGCAGATCGTTACAGACTTGACCATCCGAACGTCCCAGAGTGGACCTGGATGAGTGGCAACGGAAGGTTCAAGTCTTATCTAGACAGGATAGTGATAAGAACTAGAGATAAGTCTAGTTTTAGTTGTCCACAGCTCGTCCACAGCTCGTCCAGGTGCCCTATACTGACCATAGAATGGTCACGTGTAGACTGGACATAGATAGCACACTTAAGATAGGAACCGGCTACTGGAAGCTGAACAAGTCTATTTTGACTCGCGAGGCATACCGTAGCCGGATTAAGGTGTTAGTGCAGAGGGCGTTAACCGGAGCCGTGGTTAATAACCGGTGGTGGTTCGCCCTCAAAAGAGCCATTCGATTCGAGTCCATTAGATTTAGTAACAACTAAGACTAGATAGGGCTAGAATAGAAGGGCAACTAGTTAAGAACTTAGAGGAGGCGTTGAGGTTGGGCTCTGCATCTCACATTTTAGCGGCGAGAACGGCATTAGACCGTCACCTCAAAACCAAACATGAGGGATGTAGAGTTCGGGCTAAAGTACGAGCATTGGGCCGTGAGGGAATTAATGTTGCCGGATGGGCCCGTACGATAGAAACACAGCATAGCAACGATGCCACAATTGGGCCTCTTGTTGATGAAAACGGATGCACGATCAAGAAGCGGGACGAGATGTGTGAGGCACTTCACAAGCACTTTGCCGAGTTGTTCGGGAGGTGCGGGACGCTGGATCATAGTGAGGCCCTTAGGGACTTCCTGTCTGGTGGCCCGCGCCTCTCGACACGAGAGGCTGAGTGCTGTGAAGGGCCAATCACAGCCGAGGAAGTAATCGAGGTGTTGGGCAAGTGCCCCGGGGAGAAGTCACCGGGTCTCGATGGTCTGCCCTATGAATTTTATAAAAGTATGCCAGACTTGTTCGGGCACCTGCTGGCTAGCGTCTACGCCAACTGGCAGCAGAATGGGAGAATTCCCAAGTCTGCGAGCCGGGGGGCGGTGACGTTGATCAGGAAGGACCCGAACAAGGGGGACGAGATAGGGAACTTCAGGCCCATAACTCTGTTGAACACAGAGTTAAAGATTCTGGCCAAGGTGCTAGCAAAAAGGTTGGCGCGGGTCGTGGACAAACTTGTCGGGGAAACGCAAACGTGCGCTATCCCTGGCAGAACAATCTACGACAATCTCCACCTTATACGCTACTCCTTAGAGAGGGTGGGGAAGCTTTCTGTCGCAGGGGGAGCACTGGTACATTTAGACCAGTCCAAAGCATTTGATAGGGTCGACCATCGGTACTTGGCGGCGGTCCTCGGAGAGGCTGGCCTAGGCCCGACCTTTCGAGGTTGGATCGCTGCTTTGTATAGCGACATCGAGTCTGTAGTCAAGGTGAACGGTTTCTTTTCGAAGCCGTTCAGGATCGAGCGTTCAGTTCGTCAAGGGTGTCCCCTGTCCTCGCTCCTATACGTATTGGCTCTTGAGCCTTTGCTGCGGAAGTTGGAGGCACTAGGGGGCGCGCCGCATGATCTATGGTGTGGAAGGAGGGAGCTACGGCGTATGCGGATGACACCTCCATCATCGTGGCAGACGAAGGCCAGCTTCCAGTGGTGGGGAAGAGGCCATCAAAAGCTACGAGGCGGTGGCAGGAGCAAAGGTTAACAAGGACAAGTCGGTCGTTGCAACTCGGCACCTGGAGGGGCAAGCCGATGCCGTCCAATAACGTCGTAGTAGGGCGTTGGACGGAAGGTCCTGTTAAGCTGCTCGGAGTCTGGTTCGGGCCAGACCTCCAGATTGAGAAAAATTGGAGTGAGGTGGCCAACATGGTGACCGCTCTAACCCAAACCTGGTCTGGGCGGGCGTTATCCCTGCTAGGAAGGCGGAAGTGGTGCAGATGTTTATAGCATCAGTAATCACCTACCGTCTGACCGTGGTGCCTTGCCCCGATTTGTGGCTGAACAAGTTGGGAGAGAATCCTTTTCCGATTTTTGTGGAAAGGAGGAAAGCCACTTGTAAAGCGCTCTGTCTGCTGCCAGAAACGCTAAAGGGTGGGCTAGGGATGCCTTGGCTGAGGATGCGAAAACTCGCGTTAAGGTTGAGGCACCTCTGGCTTACCTGGATGGAGAGCAGGTGTGGTCACCGCACGTCCGGTTCTACTTTCCCAGTTAACATCCCTAACGGACATCGGTGCATGGATCAAGCGGAGACCTAAACTGAGTGAATGGCATTTGGAGTGCCGTCAGGCGCTCCAGCTACTCTCTCGGGTGGGCAACGCCGGCAACAGGAATTCCACCACGGATTTCTATAGCGGGTTAGTGGAGGTTAAGTCCGAAGACGCCTTGAGGGAGACGCTGGGCTACGATGAAAATCAGTTGGTCAACCTGTTCCGGAGGACGTTCGGGCCGAGGTATCTGGATAATTACCAGAAATCCCTGGCCTGGCAGTGTTTCCGTGCGGCTTTACCTGTTCGCGACAAGCTGTCAAGGCACGGTAGTGCCGTCTCGCCGACATGCCCGCGATGTGAGCAGGATAGGGAGACCGTCTTGCACGCATTCGTGGAGTGTCCGGAGTTATTGGGACTGATAGCTTTTGCTGAACAAACTGTTGTCAGTGATGGGAAGAGTACAGCTCTCAGCTGAGTCTATCATCGAGATTGTGCCGCCCCTTTCCTTAACAGGGAAAGAAAGGCTTGTTTTTCTGTGTAGTAGACATACTGAAAGAAGAAACAGTATGGAAGACGCGTACGAAAGGTATAGTGACAGGCACCTTTGTCTCCGGCCAGGGGTTGATTAACTTTTTTAGTTACCACCTCAGTAGCAAAATCAGTCTGGAGAAGAGGTGTCTGTCACGAGATATGTTTTGTGAAAAGATGGAAGCTGTGGCATGCAAGTTGGGTATGTTTGGCACCAGGTAAGTGTGACCGGATCAGAAAGTAAAGGTTCTACCCGGATGGCTGGGTGTCCGTCCTTCGACATGATCATTAATAATATTTTTAAACATTGTCTTCGTAAAACTCATTGTTTATAATCTTATCCGTAATTTCATTCGAAAATTTTAACTGTGTTACGCTACTTCACCCTTTATATTTGTCTGTCCTTGTTTGTCCCCTCTTTGTAAATGCCTAAATGGCAAATTATATGAAATAAAGTAGCTTGCTAACCAACCACATGGTTCCGGGTTCAGTCCCACTACGTGCCACCTTGGGCAAGTGTCTTCTACTATATCCTCAGACCGACCAAAGCCCTGTGAGTGGATTTGGTAGACAGAAAAACTGAAAGAAGCCCGTCCGTATATATATTATATATATATATATATATATATATATATTATATATATATATATATATATATATATATATATATATATGCGTGTGGTGTTTGTGTGTCTCTGTTGTCCCCCTAGCATTGCTGCTGTGTTTATGTCCACGTTACTGGGCGGTTCGGCAAAAGAAACCGATAGAATAAGTACTGGTCTTACAAAAGAATAAGTCTAGTTGCTCGATTAAAGGCGGTGTTCCAGCATGGCCGCAGTCAAATGACTGAAACAAGTAAAAGAGTAAAAGAGTAAACAATATACAGAAGTTGATGGTTCTAAAATCTTGAATAAGAAAACTTAAACATCGGAAAATTAGTTTATTGAAAGTATTATTTAGAGCTGAATGTTCTTCGTGACACAAATAAACCTAGCAACAATCATCGTGTTGCGTTTTTTGGTTAGCTTCATTACTCTGCTTCTAACTGTTTGATTGCTGGAATGTGCAGTCTGTTGACCAGCTAGGTGGAGACACTGTACATCATGAGCTATAAATCAGTGGATCATTTTCTAGCT
>NC_043004.1:72713470-72715970 GCF_006345805.1 Octopus sinensis | reverse complement strand
GTCCCAGAGCACAAGGCCAAAACAAATAGGAGCAAGATTCCAAGAGATAGGAACATCCCTATGAGACGACGAACGAAGGTTGCAAATCGACTCAACCAACATCCCAAAAGCAGCGAAACGTCCCACCTAAAAACAACACTGATAGAGATCGAAAAAAGGTTGCAACAATCCTATGTGAGGGAGAAAGCAGACAAAGACGCCTGGGTTATAAAAAACATTAAATCAAAGCCAAAGCCAAAGGCCTTCTTTCATTACGCGAAAGAAACAGTCTCAGTGCACTACAAGATAGGACTCCTCCTCCAAAAGGATGGCTCCCTCACAGACAGTCCAACTATGATCAGTGAGATGCTGAATGACCAGTTCAAAAGTGTCTTTACCACACCGTTGGAACACAGACAAGTGAACGAACCAGTGGACTTTTTGCCGCCTCACCTATAACCAGCGAGGCGGTTACAATAGAATGTATTGACATTAGCGAAAAAGATGCCCTACTAGCCATATGAAATGGACACAAACTCAGCTGCTGGTCCAGATGGTTTCCCAGCCATCCTCCTCAAAGCGTGTAAGCATGCCCTAGCAAAAACCCTCAAGATACTCTTCCAGAGCTTTCTTGCGAATGGCAAAATGCCAAGCAAGCTGAAGGAGGGAATAATATGCCCAATACATAAAGGGGGAAGTAGAGCAGATGCCAAAAACTATAGGCCTATCTCTCTGACTTCACACATCAGCAAAGTCATGGAACGGATAGTCAGAAAGAACTAATCGCATTCCTTGAGGAAAATAACTTGCTGAGTAATACCCAGCATGGTTTTCGACCAGGTAGGAGCTGTCTGTAGGAGCTAAAGAAATACGGGGGCGCAGGAGTGGCTGTGTGGTAAGTATCTTGCTTACCAACCACACGCTTCCGGGTTTAGTCCCACTGCGTGGCACCTTGGGCAACTGTCTTCTACTATAGCCCTGGGCCGACCAAAGCCTTGTGAGTTGATTTGGTAGACGGAAACTGAAAGAAGCCCGTCGTATATATGTATATAGGAGCAGGGGTGGATGTGGGGTAAGTAGCTTGCTTACCAACCACATGGTTCCGAGTTCAGTCCCATTCGTGGAATCTTGGGCAAGTGTCTTCTACTATAGCCTCGGGCCGACCAAAGCCTTGTGAGTGGATTTGGTAGACGGAAACTGAAAGAAGCCTGTCGTATATATATATATATATATATATATATATATGTGTGTGTGTGTGTGTGTGTGTGTGTGTGTGTCTGTGTTTATCGTCCCCAACATCGCTTGATAACCGATGCTGGTGTGTTTACATCCCCGTTACTTAGCGGTTCGGAAAAAGAGACCGTTATAATAAGTACTAGGCTTACAAAGAATAAGTTCTGGGGTCGATGTGCTCGACTGAAGCCGGTGCTCCAGCGTGGCCGCAGTCAAATGACTGAAACAAGTAAAAGAGTAAAAGAGAGTAAGAGTATGTACTTGCATAGCAAGTGACTTGATCTGAGATCATGTGCTGAAGCAAAAACAATTGCAGCAAGGAAGTTGTGTGTAAGCCATTCAAGAAAACACAAAAACCATTAGATTCACGGCATTACAGAGGCCCTAAAGGGGAGGGTTAGTTCTTAGGGTTAGATTTTAAGGTTAGGGTTAGTTTTGGGTATAGTTAGGGTGAGGGTTAGCGTTAGGGCTAGGGTTTCATGACACGCCCTCACAGCCTACATTTAAAATGTTTTGTACGTAACACCTGTATTTAAGTAGTACCGCTAAGGGACATTTGTATTTAAGTATTAACAGTTTCACTTAAACGTTAAATTTTCATTTGTGTCATATTTTAGTCGCTTTGAAACCGCGACCTGTTCACTGACAAATCTTCACAAAAGTGATGCAGCACGGAGTCTTGTCACACACACTCACACACACATAGGCACACACACACACGCACACACACACACACCACACACACACACACACACACACACATTCATTGCTTTTCATTTGTGTGTAGTGTATCTATGCGTGCCCGCAAGTGTGCATTGGTGTGTGTGTGTTAGTATGTTGAAGTAGCTTGTGCAATTTATTTGCATGTATTCTTTTGTACACTAGACACAAAGTCCGAAATTTTGGGCGAGGGTCAGTCGATTAGATCGACGCCAGAATGTAACAGGTACTTAATTTATCGATCCCGAAAAGATGAAAGGTAAATACGACAGTTAGAGAACCAGTTTCATAGAGGACCAGTTAGAGAACCAGTTTCATAGAGGACCAGTTGGAGAACCAGTTTAATAGAGGACCAGTTAGAGAACCAGTTTCATAGAGGACCAGTTAGGGAACCACTTTAATAGAGGACCAGTTAGAGAACCAGTTTCATAGAGGACTAGTTAGGGAACCAGTTTAATAGAAGACCAATTACAGAAGCAGTTTCATAGAGGACCAATTAGAGAACGAGTTTAATAGAGGACCAGTTAGAGAACCAGTTTAATAGAGGACCAGTTAGAGAACCAGTTTC
>NC_043004.1:72665970-72710970 GCF_006345805.1 Octopus sinensis | reverse complement strand
TTTCCACACATCTATATTCTTTGACTCTTTTAATTGTTTCAGTCATTTGACTGCGGCCATGCTGGACACCGCCTTTAATCGATCAACTTGACCCCGGGATTTATTCTTTGTAAGCCCAGTGCTTATCCTATCGGTCTGATTTGCCGAATCGCTAAGTGACGGGGACGCAAACACACCAGCATCAGTTGTCAAGCAATGCTAGGGGTACAAACACAGACAAACAGACATACACACACATACATATATATATATACATATATACGACAGGCTTCTTTCAGTTTCCGTCTACCAAATCCACTCACAAGGCTTTGGTCGGCCCGAGGCTATAGTAGAAGACACTTGCCCAAGGTGCCACGCAGTGGGACTGAACCCGGAACCATGTGGTTGTTTAGCAAGCTACTTACCACACAGCCACTCTGCGCCTATATACATAAGCACATGTATATTGATATACGTTTTATGTATTCGTTCATTTATCTGTGTTTATGCTAGGATATCCAATCTCTATGTTCTATTGTAAAAATAGTTATAATATATATACACACTCCCGTATGAATGCATACACACACACATACATACATACATACATACATACATGCCTACATAAACTGTATCTTAAGAAACGAGATAAGACAAGAAAATCTTTACGTTACGCAAGGCAGTATATTTTCCCTTGAAGGAGTTTTATAATCCGTTCCAGTCTGCTGTGGTTGGCACGTCGTTCCTGTCCGCCCTTGTGTTACGACAATGAATAAATTGTATTCAGTTACAAACGTGTGTTTCGTAAGAGTTAAGCTGTTGCAACCAACAGCGTTACTCTGTATATTTTTCTTTCTTTATCTATTGAAACACCTTTTATTCTTCTCTTGACACATCGTGCCACTCCTTCACTGACAGGAATTTCCGAATATTTGACAATTGTTTATTCGTTTAAGTTGAATGATGTTTGCAATATTTACCCATCAAAAGTTTCATTCAAATTCACTGAGCATGAAATAATCTTTCCAGAATTGTTGGAAAACTTTCTGCATAATATATATATATATATATATATATATATATATATATATATATATATATATATATATATAGAGAGAGAGAGAGAGAGAAGAGAGAGGTCTACGTGTGTCAATTATATGAAAGCATTAAGATCGTTGTGCAGTTCGTGACTAATAAACCAACACCTTTTGTTGTTAAATTTAAGTTGGTGGTTTTATGGCCAACGCCTATCGTGCAACACGACCATCTCGAACTACAACAATATATTACACATCAGTACACGTGCGAAACGCATTGATACTCATGCATATATATGTATATATATATATATATACATGCGTGTATATATATAATTTTATATAATTATGATTATAATTATAATTATAATTAGGGTTCAACAAAAATTTGCTTCACCACGCGGTCATCACGCGGTCACCACGCGGTCATCACGCGGTCATCACACGGGACGAAGTCAAACGTGTTATTCAAGGCCTCGATGTCAACAAGTGTCACGGCCCTGACGGCATACACCCACGGGTTATCAAAGCGTTGGCTCCGGTCATCTGCGAGCCCTTAACACGACTATTCAATATGTCATTGGCGACGGGTGTTATACCTGCAGACTGGAGAACAGCGATAATCTGCCCAATTTTCAAGAAAGGGAGCCGCGAAGACCCGCTTAACTACCGACCGGTTTCCCTTACATCAATATCAGCAAGATGTTCGAAACCATCCTTAAGAAAAGTATGATGCTCCACCTCCTAAACACAGCCTCTATCTCTGATTCCCAACACGGCTTCGTGCCGAAGAGATCATGCTTGACCAACTTACTAGTAATGGAAGAATTGGTGACGCGCATCCTCGATGATAGTGATGCTGTTGACATCGTTTTATTGAACTTTGCCAAAGCTTTTGACTCGGTAAACCACCGCCTATTACTTGTCAAGCTTCAAGCATATAGTTTCCATCCGGATATTGTACGATAGGTTGGTGCCTTCCTCTCAGATCGCTCCTTCCAAGTCCAAGTTAATGGTTCGCGGTCCGACGTCTCCAGTGCGAGCAGTGGCGTGCCTCAAGGTTCAGTGCTTGGGCCCTTGTTGTTGTTAGTCTTCATAAATGACTTGCCCGACGACCTCACGCAACACACCCTTCTATTTGCCGACGATATCAAACTGGTCGCTCCTCGCGGTAATATAGAGGATCTTCGTCGATGCCTCCACCAAATTTGGAAGTGGTCTAACGATTGGGACCTGTGTCTGAACGTGTCAAAGTGCTGTCATCTGCCTGTCGGCTCTACTCCTGCAACTCAACTTGATTTCGAGCCGGGTCGTCTGCTGCTGGAGAGGACCGATCAGGTAAAGGACCTGGGTATCTTGGTGGATTCCTCCTTTTCGCCTTCGGCCCAGTGCGTCCATGCTGCCAACAAAGCACGCGGAATTCTGTTCTTGATTCGACGGTCATTCGGAATGCTCACGGCAGCCATATTCCTACCACTCTATGTCACGCTGGTGAGACCCATATTGGAGTATGGGATTCAAGCCTCTTCTCCTTATCTCCTCAAAGACATACAGCATCTCGAAAGAGTCCAGAAGCTATGGTCTCAAAAATTTGTCCTACGAAGAAAGGCTGAGGACGCTCGACCTTTATTCTCTTGAAAAACGCCGCCGCCGTGGTGATCTCATTCTCGCCCACAACATCATAAGCGGAAAGTGTAACCTCTCGAAAGAGCTGTTCTTCACTCCTGTTCCAGAGCGTCGACTGCGGGGCCATTCCGAAAAGCTCTACCTGCGACGATTTCATCTTAATCGAAGGAGAGGAGCTTTCTCCGTCCGGGTTGCGGATCCGTGGAACAAGCTGCCAGACGAGATGGTGAAGATACCGACGACCGCTTTGTTCAAAGCCTCCCTGGACCTCAAGTGGCCTGAACTCTTTACATGAACACCACCCTGTACTTAACTCCATGTCCCCCTACATGGCCTTGCTATTTGCTTTTGAGCCAAATTAACTAACTAACTAACTAACTAACCACATACTGAACTTTAGAAAAAAGCAGCCAAAGAACCTTAGCTATTTCTTCTATTATAAGAAGAAACTCCCTGACAACAGTAGAAGAAAAAGCTATAAGTTGCAAGACGCAACGAAAGGTTTATGACAATAAAAATAAGAAAAAAAGTGGAAATGTTATTGGTGAGTGTGTTACATAATAAGGCGCAAAAAAAATGACTCTACACCAGATACAAACATATATATAATATTATATATATATATATATATATTATCCATATATCTTATATCTATATATATCTCCTTTATGCCTTGGAATAAAATAAAAGTGATAACTTCGAATCATGTGTCGGAGGTAAAAGAATTTGAATAACACCTTTGTTTTAACTCCATTTATTTATTTATATATATTATACAAAATATTTCACGTAACCCGAAGATTCTACCTTTAAAAACGAGAAGCTACAAACTTTCAACTTGTGTATATTTTTTCCACACATCTATAAACACACACACACACACATACATATATGCAGTTACATTAAATTATATGTAAATATGGTAGAGTTCCGCATACATGACCATCCCACATGATTACTCGGGAAGCAAGGAATAAGGGGGAGCCGACTACAAATAGCATAGGATCTTTTCCAAGCTTTCACAAGATATATTATTTATATATATATATATATATATATATATAATATATATATATATATATATATATATATATATATATATATATTATATATATATATATTATATATATGGCGCAGGGTGGCTGTGCGGTAAGTAGCTTGCTAATTAACCACATGGTTACGGGTTCAGTCCCACTGCGTGGCATCTTGGCGATTGTCTTCTACTATAGCCTCGAGCAGACCAAAGCCTTGTGAGTGGATTTGGTAGACGGAAACTGAAAGAAGCTTGTCGTATATATGTATATATATATATGTATATATGTATGTGTGTGTGTTTGTGTGTGTGTTTTCCCCCCTAGCATTGCTTGACAACCGATGCTGGTGTGTTTACGTCCCCGTCACTTAGCGGTTCGGCAAAAGAGACCGATAGAATAAGTACTGGGCTTACAAAGAATAAGTCCCCGGGTTGATTTGCTCGACTAAAAGGCGGTGCTCCAGCATGGCAGCAGTCAAATGACAGAAACAATTAAAAGAGTAAAGGGTATATATATATAAGCACATGTATATTGATATACGTTTTATGTATTCGTTCATTTATCTGTGTTTATGCTAGGATATCCAATCTCTATGTTCTATTGTAAAAATAGTTATAATATATATACACACTCCCGTATTAAAGCAGACATACATACATACATACATACATACACATACATACATACATGCCTACATAAACTGTATCTTAAGAAACGAGATAAGACAAGAAAATCTTTACGTTACCGCAAGGCAGTATATTTTCCCTTGAAGGAGTTTTATAATCCGTTCCAGTCTGTTGTGGTTGGCACGTCGTTCCTGTATGCCCTTGTGTTACGACAATGAATAAATTGTATTCAGTTACAAACGTGTGTTTCGTAAGAGTTAAGCTGTTGCAACCAATAGCGTTACTCTGTATATTTTTCTTTCTTTATCTATTGAAACACCTTTTATTCTTCTCTTGACACATCGTGCCACTCTTTCACTGACAGGAATTTCCGAATATTTGACAATTGTTTATTCGTTTAAGTTGAATGATGTTTGCAATATTTACCCAACAAAAGTTTCATTCAAATTCACTGAGCATGAAATAATCTTTCCAGAATTGTTTTTGGAAAATTTTGCATATTATATATATATATATATATATATATATATATATATATATATATATAGATATTATATATATATATATATATATATATATGTATATATATTTAACCTTTTATTATTGACAATATATATATATATATATATATATATAGTATATATATATATATATATATATTATATATAATATAGATATATATATATACAGACATAAATATATTATATATATATAATCAAAGCAATTAAGATTCAAGTAACTTCCAATGAATTTACTTGAATGTGGTACTTAACTTAGATGCACCAGAAAACTATATGGTGTTATCCATACAGAATGTGGGGTGATTATAAACGAGAAAGAAGCAACAAAATGGATTGGTTTTTAGTACAATTGTTTCATACAAAGACAGGCTTTATTACAAGTTGCAAAAATTGCAGCAGATAAAAGTGTCCCGTACTCATCAGCTAAAATACATTTGAGTTCTCTAGACATCTTAGTGGGTGAGTTATACTCATGAAATATTGGAGATAGTTCCATTAGAGGCAGATATACGTTGTAAACAGTTTTCCAAAGTTCCTTAATGATGATGCAACAGTCTTAATCACAGATTTTTAAAACTTATGGATTGTTCATCTTCTCTTCGAAACTATAAGTTTTTAAAAATCTGTGATAAGACTGTGCATCATCATTAAGGAACTTTGGAAAACTGTTTACAACGTATATCTGCCTCTAATGGAACTATCTCCAATATTTCATGAGTATAACCTCACCCACTAAGATGTCTAGAGAACTCAAATGTATTTTAGCTGATGAGTACGGGACACTTTTATCTGCTGCAATTTTTGCAACTTGTAATAAAGCCGTCTTTGTATGAAACAATTGTACTAAAAACCAATCCATTCTTGTTGCTTCTTTCTCGTATATTATATATATATATATATATATATATATATATATATATATATATTGTAAAAAATGAAGTTCGAAAATGCTGCTATATTATACAATTTTTAATGTTTATATATACATTAACATGTTTCAGTTCCTGAAATGAACCTTATCAAAAAAAGTTATATATAAAAAAAACAGCTCATGCTGTCAAACACAAGAAATTCATTTACAATATACAACAGAGTCAGACATCTTAAAGTTCAAATATAGTTTGAAGTGAGTTCATTCATGCTATATGTCAAAGTGTTCGATGCAGTGGCCCACGGTGGCGATACGTTATTCAATACAAAATAACAGATCAACTGGTGGAGAGCAGTCAATACAGAATATTGTTGTTCCCGAAAGAGCGAGGAATTCATTTTTACCTTGAGCAATTGTGGTGAACCATGGTGGGCGTTCGCTGGGTGATTCTAGTGAGTCTTGTGAAATGTTCGGGTTTTATAATGCCTGTTAGGTGGTCAGTCCAGCGTAGCGTGACGTCATCAACGTTTTGACCAATCGTTTCGTTAGGTGGCTTAGTCAAGCAGAACGGGACGTCATCAGCATTCTGACCAATCGTGACCTATCGCTGTATTATAACTGCCTCTTGTCTGTATCCTGTTTTGACCAGTCGTTTCGTTAGGTGGCTTAGTCAAGCAGAACGGGACGTCATCAAGATTCTGCCCAATCACGACTTATAGCTGCATTAGATCTGCCCCCTGTCTGTATTTTGTTAGGTGACTAGTCAAGCAGAAAGGTACGTCATCAATATTCTGACTAATCTCTGGCCCCTGTTTGTATCCTGTCCATTCTAGCAGAATTAGACGTCATCAGCGTGTTGACCAATCAGAATCGGGTCTGACCCTTAGCTGTATCGTATGTGGTCAGTCCATCAGGGTCAGATTTGGACGAAAGAATTTTTTTCCTTTTTTACAAAGGCATATTTCCGTCAGTGCGAGTGACTGTTTAAGGTAGCGGCCGTATATATATACATACATACATATATACATATATTACATACATACATATGCATATAATATATATATATATGTATTTGCAATCCACTTAAGAGACACCCTTAATTAAATTAAACTACACATGGATTTAATCCCATTGGATTTCAATACTTCAAGGTAATTTTTTCGTGAACAATCATTAAACTCAAGATACACAAAGACTTTACAATGTATCGGAGTACCTATTTTTTAATTTTTGTATATATTTATTATTATTTTTTTTGCAAAAAACAATGTAATTTTCTTTTTTCCCCCTCCTCACATTAAAAAAAAAATTTTTCTTTACATTTCTTGGAAAGTCACATTATGATGAACACCGGTTTGAATTAATATATATATATTTTATCAATTTTTCAAAATCTTCTCCATACACCCAATTTCATTAAAATTTTCTTTCAATTTAGCATTCTGCCTTTTTACAATGTTTCCTTGCTTATCATTCTCCACGTGCGGTCAACACAACCCCACCATTTATTGATATATATATATATATATATATATATATATATATATATATATATATATATATATATATATATATATACTTTGATACTTTGATAGGTTTCGGCCATTATTGGCCCAGGCAATGTCTAACTTAATAGCACCACCTGGTGAAGTCTTTCAAGTTAGAATTTGGGCACTATGGCCCACTCAAGTAGAGAGTTATTGTTTACAGAGACATATCCGGAATTTCTTGAAGGAATCTGACCAAAGACTTATTGAATCTTATAGGGTCTGTTTCTGTTTTAATGTGTTTTGGTGTAATGTTAAAGAGAGCGGGGCCAATTGAGGTGAAATAATTGTGCCGTATTGTTGTTATGAGATGAGAGTGCGATTTTTGTTGTGGGCGTATGGCACGGGGCCCAAGCCTTGGATGTACCTTAAAGGTGATGCCAACATCATTTGGGCAATGCTGATGGAATATTTTCCACATCATGCAGATGATGTAGCGCTCACGGCGACGTCGGAGAGAATAAAGTTTTAGCTTTTCTAGTCGACCCCAATAGTCGAGGCCTGTCATGCCATCTATCTTTTTTGTGATTGACCTTTGAGGTGCTTCAACTTTTATGATACTTTGTTTTGTGTGGGGAGACCACAGTGGACAACAGTATTCAAGGTGGGGTCGGGCAAAAGTGGAGAAGAGAAGGATAATGGTGTGGATATCTCTCGACTGGAAAGTTCTGAGAATCCAGGAACACATTCTGCGGACCATGTCAACTTTGGTGTTTATATGAGTGGCCCAGCTTATGTTGTTGTCCACAATTACTCCCAAGTCTCTGATGCTGTTGGATGCCACGAGAGTTTCACCTGAAGGAAGGGAGTATGGGAGTTTCAGGGCATCCTCTTTTCCAAAGTGGATTAACTCGAATTTATCCTCGTTCAGCAGCATATTGTTCTTTTCTGCCCATTGGATAACAGCCAGTAGATCTGACTGAAGGCATGTCCGGTCACTCGCCTCATTTATGACCTTCTGTAGCTTGGAATCATCTGCAAAGATTTTTATGTTGCTGTGCTTGATGATGTCATTAATGTCATTAATGTAGATGATGAAAAGAAGTGGGCCCAGCACAGTGCCTTGCGGAACGCCACTACCGACTTTGGCTGGGCTTGATTTTACTCCTTCAACTACAGCATGTTGAGATCTGTCTGTCAGGAAACACTTGATCCATTTCAGTAACTTTCCAGAGACACCAATGTTGGATAGTTTTTTTCAATAGGATCTTGTGATCAACCCTGTCGAAGGCCTTGCTGAAATCAAGGTAGATGACAGTGGTGTTGGAGCCCTCTCCCAAAGCTCTCAAAATGTCATCAAAGTGATGCAGGAGCTGCGTTAGGCAGTCCCTTCCATTACGGAACCCATGTTGGTTAGAGACCAATCGTCTGTTGCTTTCCAGAAATTGGGTTATTCGAGATCTCACCACCCTCTCAAACACCTTGATGATATGAGAGGTGAGTGAGATCGGACGGTAGTTCACTGCAAGGGACTTGTTTCCTTTTTTGAAAACTGGGACAACAGACTAGGACAGAACGTTTTTAGGAATATAGCCAGCATCCAGTGAGTTTCTCCACAGATTAGCAAGGGGAGATGCAAGTTGGTGTCGACACACCTTCAGGACACAAACAGGGAACCTATCGGGGCCTACTGCTGAATTGTGTTTTATTTCGTTTATCACCGCTAAGACATCAGGGGCACTAAACGTTATGTCCGATATACTGTGTTGGGGGTTGACATCACTGATACAGCCCAGATCGGCCATATCAGGATTGCTGAAAACAGAGCAGTATTGTTTCTGCAGTATCTCGGCCATGGATTTGGCATTATCTTGGAGAGTGCCATTTTCATCAATTAGAGGGCCAACAGTGGAGACAGTGACCCTGTGTTTCCTCGCAAATGAAAAGAACACTTTGGGGTTGAGTTTGATTTTTTCAATGGCCCACTTCTCCTAAACTGATCTTTGGTTATTGATGAGGGTCTTCATGCATTGTTGGAGGTTATATTTTTTGGATTCAAGCAGTGCGATAGCCGTCGAATGTGTGTGTTGTTGTTGGCAGTATTTTGGTTTGTTAATTTCTTTGTTTGTTCTTTTTATTTTTCTGGTAATAGTTTTTCTGTTTTGGGGGATTCTGCACTTTTTGTTCACAGGTCTTGGTGGGGAGTGTTTTGCACATATGTTTGTGACGGTGTCTACAAAGATCTGCCAAGATGTTTTATTGTTGGTAGAGATGTGTATATGTGTAAAGGACCAGTCAACATGTGATAGCTCGTTCCTGATTGCATCCCAGTTGGCATTATGGAGATCCATGTTATCAAATGGGTGGGCTGGAGGGAGGTCACTAGGATTAGCTTTCGGCTGGTGGAATTTCATGTTACAGAGAACCATGTCATGGTCTGAAAGAAGGGTTTTTTCTACTGTAATGTTATGTATAGTGTTAGTGTGGTTACTAAACACTAGGTCCAAAATGTTCTTCTGATGTCTTGTTGGTGCAAGGACAAGTTGGGACAAGAAAAACTCATTCATAAAGTCGAAAAGTGACTCGACTGCTTCTTTGTCAGCGGTTGAGGCGGGAGTGCTTGGTTTCAAACAGTTTGTAGTCCAGTCAACACAGGGTAGATTGAAGTCTCCCATCATGAGTAGGTTGCTAGAATGGCACTGTTGAATAAAGCACTTAATGCTGTTGAGGCATTCTTTAAAGCGCAGTATGGGTGTTTGGGGTGGCCTATAGAGCCCAACCACTGTCAGATCATTGGCTTTGTTGTGCACGGTGACTGATTCACAGTAGCGGTTGGAGAATATGCTATTTCCATCTGCCGTAAACGAATCATGCAGGAAAATGGCAGTTCCACCCTTACTTCTGCCGATACGATCCACGCGGATGGTTGGGAAATTCTTCACTCTCACTTCGGCTTCCAAGTGGGAGTTGTCAAGGTGGGTCTCAGTGAGAATGAAGAAAGGGATGTGGTGTGGATGGTTACCAACCCAGTCTTCAATGAATTGGACCTTCAATTTTTGTGCATTGATGGAAGGGCTGACACCTTGTGCATTGAGTAGAAATGTGGAGGTTAGTGTAGTGGCTGGTTTTGACTGTTGCAAGGGGCTTGGATTTTTTTTGTGTGTTAGTGACAGCAATGTGGGGAATTGGTGCACTGGGGTAATAGCATAGGATGATGTTGAGTGATGGCTAGAATGTTTTTGTGTATCTCTTCTCTTTTGCCATGTTCAAAATGGCTAAAAAAGAATTTTCCTGCTTAGGGAGCAGTTTTTGGCTGGAGGTGTGGTTGCACTGTTGGATAGGGTTGTAGTTTCCACTTTTGTTGTTGTTGTTTTTGTGTCTTCGTGAAAAGACTGGACCAGCATTACTGCAGCATGGTGTGTTTTTATTTTTATTTTTACTCTGATTTGTGTGTTGGCTTGAAGCCCCGTTTCTGTTTGTGCGTCGGGTCCCTGGAAGATGAGTGAAGGGACAGTCACTCAGCAGACATATTCTCTCACGTTGGGAATACCGGCAGATTTTGGGACTCCGAGTTGTGTGTATTTTGACTTTCGATTTACTATTTGGTGGTGTTGATGTTATTGTGGGATGCGTGCTTTGGCCTTGGCCGGTAGTGCGTCTAGTGCCAGGTAGATGTGTGAAGATGCAGTCACTACTTGTGCAGAGCCTCTGACGTAGCGAATAACGGCATATTTTGGGGTTTCTTGTTTGTGCCGTGGGGGGGCGCATTCTGCTTCATATGTTTTTTTAGGTTTTTGTTACTGCAGTAGTATTGAGGTGGCGATGTGGGGGAAGAGAGCAGTGGTTTCTTATTTGGTTTTTTATTAGTAGTATTTTTGGTGATAGAAGACGATGGTGGCAGCGGTGGTGATGATGATGATGATAATTGTGGTGGTTGCTGTGAGAGCGGTGAATAGATACTGGCATTCAGTGAATCATCTAATATGCTAGAGTTTAGGAGTGGCTGTTGTTGTTGTTGTTGCTGTGGCTGTCGTTGTTTCTGTGGCTGTTGTTGTTGTTGTGCTTGACCGATGTTAGGGTCAGCTATTATGCTGGGAACTAGGAGTGGCTCATTCTGTTGTTGTTGTTGTTGTTGTTGTGGCTGTTGTTGATTTTCTAGCTGCTGCTGTTCTTGTTGTTGCTGTTCTTGAACAGTGAAAATATGAAGAAGTTTTTCAAAATGGCTTTTAGTTAGTTTGAAAGAGGCTTCGATATGCTTCAGTTTGCTACGAATCTGTTTGACGGATCGTGTGTTGATTATTTGCGATGTTTTTTCGGCAATCTTATTCAAACACAAAGCATTTAAATTTTCTGTTTGGGAAAGAGAGAACCAAGTGTTAATTAAGACATAAATTTCATTATCAGACCAATTTCGTCTGTTGCAGGCCTGCAAGTTAGTCGTCATGTTTGTTTTTCTTTTGATTTTTGATATATATATATTCTTTCTTGTGAGTTAAAGAAGTGTATATATATATAAATGTTCTCTCTTAAGGGTGTGAGTTTTTGATTATTTGGTTGTTTGAAGATATTAAAAGAAAATCAAGTGTATATAACAATTTGTAGTTAAATAAAAAACGTACTTACGGATTTGTAGGCAAACACGTGGTTACAAATATATATATATGTAAGGTCAGTCAGGTTTTGAAGCTGTGTGGCTTGCTACTGACTTGGGAGAGAGAGATAAGAACATGTCCGTCTAGTTCAACAGAGGGCATATATATATATATATATATATATATATATATATATATATATATATATAATATATATATATATTATTCCTTTTATTTTATTCCTTGGGAATAAAATAAAAGTGATAACTTCGAATCATGTGTCGGAGGTAAAAGAATTTGAATATCACCTGCGTTTAACTCCATTTATTTATTTATATATATTATATAAAATATTTCACGTAAACCCGAAGATCATATATTTGACACACGTAGACCTCTCTCTCTCTCCCTCTCACTCCTCCTCATCTCTCTCACAGCCGTGTCTACGAACTTCCTTTCGCCGGCGGCCTTATTCAAGTAAACATGATTCTTCCTGCGTTCGTGAAAAAACTTTTTTCCTCGTCTAGGCTTATAGGCCCTCTTTATTTGTTTTCCTGTCCTGTTTCTATTCCTTCTTGTACTGTATTTCTTGTAATTGTATTTTTATTTTGTATTTGTTTTTAATTGTATTCTTTTTACGTCCTGTTTTTGTCACAATTTTTTTCCTTGTTTTTACCCCTCTGCAAAGGAATTTTATTTAATTCTTTCGCAGGAAGGACTAGTTCGACGAGACGTGTTCTGTCCTCACCTTCGAAACACGCTGGAGTTGAACTAGGGACGGCTGATGAAGGGGATTTTTCCTTGTGTAGTTGTCTTGTACTCTGTTTTTTCGTTGTTAAAGGAATGGTCCGTTCCATGCTGTTTTTACGTTTTCGTTTCTCGTTGAGTTCTAAGTCTATTTGTGGTGTCCTGTACACACGTATATATATTTATATATACATGTATATATACATGTAGATGTAGGTACGTACATATATGTTTGTATGTATGCATATATTTTATTTATTACACTATTGTATGACTGAGCGCCTTCGCGTCGATTCGATTCGATTCGTTTCTTCTTCTTCTCTAAGCTGGTTTATATATATATACTCCTTTACTCTTTTACTTGTTTCAGTCATTTGACTGCGGCCATGCTGGAGCACCGCCTTTAATCGAGGAACTCGACCCCGGGTCTTATTCTTTCGTAAGCCCAGTACTTATTCTATCGGTCTCTTTTGCCGAACTGCTAAGTAATGGGGACATAAACACACCAGCATTGCTTGTCAAGCAATGCTAGTGGGACAAACACAAACACACAAACACATACGCGCATATATATACATATATACGACGGGCTTCTTTCAGTTTCCGTCTACCAAATCCAGTCACAAAGCTTTGGTCGGCCCGAGGCTATAGTAGAAGACACTTGCCCAAGCTGCCACGCAGTGGGACTGAACCCGAACCATGTGGTTGGTAAACAAGCTATATATATTATATATAATATATAATATATATATTATATATATATATATATATATAGAGAGAGAGAGAGAGAGAGGTCTACGTGTGTCAATTATATGAAAGCATTAAGATCGTTGTGCAGTTCGTGACTAATAAAACCGAACACCTTTTGTTGTTAAATTTAAGTTGGTGGTTTTATTGGCCAACGCCTATGGTGTAACACGACCATCTCGAACTACAACAATATATTGCACATCAGTACACGTGCGAAACGCATTGATACTCATGCATATATATGTATATATATATATATATATATGAAAAAACAAGTCAAAAATAGAATATGCTAAAATAATTATATATATATATGTATGTATGTATATATATTTACCAATTTTAATCAACTCCCTCATAGCAGAACATTTTCAAGGTCTATGTCAAAGTATTGATACATGGGAATGTATAGCATTTTCTATTTTGACTTGTTTTTTCATATATATCAACTCGTGTGTTCCTTTTCACCCTTATACACACATATATATATATATATATATATATATATATATATATTATATATATATATATATATATATATATATATATATTTATATAATTATGATTATAATTATAATTAGGGTTCAGCAAAAATTTGCTTCCCCACATACTGAACTTTAGAAAAAGCAGCCAAAGAACCTTAGCTATTTCTTCTGTTATAAGAAGAAACTCCCTGACAACAGTAGAAGAAAAAACTAAGGTTCTTTGGCTGCTATTTCTAAACTTCGGTATGTGATGAAGCAAATTTTTGCTGAACCTTAATTATAATTATAAAATATTGTTTAAGTTTACCGAAAAATGGTCCTTTTAACATGCCGAATACTACTATGGTGGAATTATTAATTAATAGTTAATTAATTAATTTTACCCTTTATTATTATTATTATTATATATATATATATATATGACGGCACATCTGTTGCTCCCCCGCCGTTCTCAAAATATAGCGTTCGTTAAAAATGTTATCTCGTTCGGCTTAACAGCCCTTCTTGTTTGTGTTACTGTTGTAAGAAATATGAACGTACGTGGTTCTATTCTTAACGAATTATTACAAGCCATGAATACATGCAGTAACAACAGAACATAAGTGAATCGACGACAGGTCTTGCTGTGGAGAGATAAATATTATTTATTTTACAACCGTGTCAATGTTAGGAATTCGTAAGCGTTAACACGTGTGTGCGCATGCAACACGTGTTTGTGTCTGTGTGTTCGTGTGTGTGACAGAACAATCAGAGTGAATGCGTTTGGCATAGAAGGGTACGGAACATAGAATATATAATGGAAATTGGTTTACTGTTCGTATGGCGAAGACGTTGGAAGCGACTTGAAGTTGATACATGACGGTGGAGACGGCGAAGATAGTAGGCTTTCTGTGATTGTGTACATTAGCGTCGTAGCTAGTAGTAGCAGGAACAATCGTATATCGCTTGGTTGAGTAGCGCTGTTGCCTAAAGTTAGTTCTTAGAAGAACTGGAACCAAAGACCAAAAGTGTCTGAAAACACTCCTTTATATACCGGTTGGGTGGCTCAGACGAGCCTCAGAAATGGAATCTTAACCAAATGACGTGATTGGTTGTTTCGGGACAGTGGCGCGAAAATAAGTGGAGACAAATCGCGTCACGTGTCAACCAATCAGGTTAGTGTTTACAACAGGAACAAGTTGGCCAAAGATGGCTGTAACCTCAAACGAGATCATTTCTGCCTTGCCTTTCAAATAGTGAAGATATTAGAAATCGCTATAGTCATATTTCAAAATGGCTGAAACTGCCACGCTACACTGTTATTTTCCTTGTTCTGTCTTTTACTGTTTATATTTTGTACTGTCACCCCTCCGCAAAAAAATCTCAAATTTTATTTAATTTGATTTTCGTGGGAAGGATTGTTTCATTAAAGTCATGTATCGCCTTGACCTTCGGAACGTGGAGTAGATGAAACCATGGCGACTGAAGAAGGGGAATTTTCCTTGTGTTATTTGTTCTGTACTCTATTTTTTCGTTGTTTAAGAAAAATGTCTAATTCCTTGGTTTTATGTTTATGTTTTCGTCTCTCATTGTGTTCGACGTGTAGAGGTAGGTACGTACATATATGTATGTATATATGCATATGTTTTATTTATTTATTAATTTATTATATATATACAGGAAGATTTCACGAAAAAAAAATAAAAGATGAAGACAGGTGGTGTAGAAAACAAACAGATGTATTAGTATAACGCTCGGGAACTGAAAAAGTATTTAACGTTTCGAGCCCTACGCTCTTCCACAGAAAGGAACACAGAAAGAAACAAGGAGAGAAAAAATGTGTGTAGGGGCTAGCGATCTATCATGGCGAATTTTTTCTTTGCCTCAATGTCGCCGGTGGCATATCAAAAGTCCCTTATAGAACTATATTCACAAGAATGTATAGAACTATATTATTACACTCAAATTTGAGAAACAAGCACTCATAACTGTTTTCTTTTATAACTTCATTGCATGAAATTGATACCATGAAATTCCTCGAATTGAGCTCTATCATTTATGCTTAATTAAAATCCAATTTTGTACCTTATATTTTGTTCATAATATTTTACCTCACAACTTTTTCGATGCAGACATTTGTTGCATGCGTCCAAAACTTTGGCATAGCCCAAGCTTTCTTCTCTCCTTGAAGTTAAGAGAAATATATTTTGCTTTTAAAATGAAAAAGCTATTTAGATTAAAACTTGATTGAGGCGTTACTTACTCTCCTATAATGTTGCTACAAATGTTGAAGGAAACTTCTTCTACTGGACTAAATCTTAAATTTTGTTATGTCAAAATGTAGCTAGGGAACAGTCTTCTTCAAAAATGTCAAGAGTTTCCAATTTGGTAAAGAACTGAATTAGCGACAAACTCTAAAACATGCTGCATGTGAGTAAATTGTAGCCTTAAGTATATTATTCAACTACTACCGTAGTTGAGCGATATTCACACACACACACACACACACACACACACACACACACACACACATATATATATATATATAAATTAATAAATAAAACATGCATATATACATACATATATGTACGTACCTACTTCTACATGTATATACACATGTATATACACATGCATATATGGGTATAGGACACCAAAAAAAAAACGTCGAACACAATGAGAAACGAAAACATAAACACAAAACCAAGGACCTGGACATTTTTCTTAAACAACGAAAAAATAGAGTACAGGACAAATAACACAAGGAAAATTCCCCTTCTTCAGTCGCCATGGTTTCATCTACTCTGGGTTTCGAAGGTGAAGGTGATACACATCTTCGATAGAAACTTTCCTTCCCGCGAAAAGCAAATTAAATAAAATTTGAGATCTTTTTGCGGAGGGGTAAAAATGGTAACAAAAACAGGATAGTAACGACAGTACAACATATAAACAGTAAAAGACAGGACAAGGAGAATAACAAGACAAGAAGGGCTGTTAAATCGAACGAGATAGTGTTACGAACGCTATTTTTGAGAACGGCGAAAGAGCAACAGAAAATGCCTTCTACACTTCAAGGACGCCAGGCCAGAAAGGCAGTAGCAGAGCTCTCGTCGCGGGTCAACAACGGGAGGAAGGATGAGGAGCAAGAGAAAGGGAGAGAAAAAAGGGAATGGTTGTGAAGAAACCAGAAAGAATTAGAGAGAGAGAGAGAGAGGGAGAGGGAGAGACAGTAAGTTAGAAGAAAAGGAAACCAGAAAGAATGAAGTTTGAGAAAGGGAGGGAACAGAAAGGTCAAGAGTGCGCATATATATATAAATATATAAACACACACACACACACACACACACACATATATATATATATATATATATATATAGATATATATATATGAATTAGTAATTCAAACAATGAAAAGCATTAACTAAATCATAAAGAAAAAATAAAATATATTATAAAATATATAACTAGATCACAAAAAGTACAAAAAATGAATAAATCATGTTTTTTTTCCAGGTTATGATATTAATACTAAATTGAATTTTTCCCTGTAAGTTTGGAGTTATACTCACTAATATTATATATATATATATATATAAACTTACTTGGAGAAAAGAAAAGAAACGAAACGACGCGAGGGCGCTCAGTCATACAATAATTTAATAAATAAAATATATGCATACATACATACATATATGTACGTACCTACATCTACATATATATATACATGCCTATATATATATATAATATATATATATATATATATATATATATATGAGTACAGGACACCACAAATAAACGTAGAACTCAACGAGAAACAAAAACATAAAAACAAACTAGGAAACGGACTTTTTTTAACAACGAAAAAACAGAGTACAAGACAAACAATACAAGGAACAGTCCCCGTCATCAGCTGTCCCTGGTTCGACTCAATGCGTGTTTCGAAGGTATTGTCTTGTACTCTGTTTTTTCGTTGTTAAAAAAGTCTGTTTCCTAGTTTGTTTTTATGTTTTCGCTTCTCGTTGAGTTCTGTTTATTTGTGGTGTCCTGTACTCATATATATTATATAAATCGAACGAGATATATGTAGATGTAGGTACGTACATATATGTATGTATGTATGCATATATTTTAGTTATTAAATTATATATATAAATATATATATATATAAAACTAATGTAGGATAAAACTTTTTCGAGAAAAATTTTTTATCAATGTCCAGCATATCAAAAAATACCTTTAAATGTTAAATTAATAAATAATTTACAAAATAAGGGCAAAAGAAAAATTCTAATGCCAAATATGCCGAAAAAAGACAAAATTGTCACTAACCATTATAATTTATGCGTCTCGAAACAAACCGATAGAAATTTCTAAAGAAATCCGTTATTACCGTATTGGTCCAATTTCGGGGTTAATTCATAAGAATTTTCCCCTCTTCAGCGATAAATACGTGAGATATAAATGAAATACTTACTCATACCCATGGAAAAAGCAAGCACTAAGTCCTGAATCAGTTCACCATGTTGAATCGCTAGCTTCTGCACGCATGTTTTTTCTCATCTTGTTTCTCTCCGTGTTTCTTTTCTGTGTATCTTTCTGTTGAAGAGCGTAGGCTCGAAACGTAAAAGACTTGTTTTATTTATATTCCTGAGCGCCATACTAATACAATTGTTTATTTGTACTCCACCTGCCTTCGTCTTTTGTTTATTTTCATAAAGCTTCCCGTTATATATACGTATATATATATATATATATATATATATATATATATATATATATATACATATATACATGTATATATATATATGTATATATATATATGTATATGTGTGTGTATATATAATATATATATATATATATGTGTGTGTGTATAAATATGTATGTACATATATATATATATATATATATAATATATATATATATATATATATATATATATATTATATATAAATATTTATAGTATTTTGAGAATAAGATTAAAAACAAAGGCTGTGAACATTTTAGGACATTTATTAATATCTATAAATGTTCTAAAATCTTCACAGCCTTGGATTTTTGTCTCATTCTGAAAAAAAATTATATATACACATACTGATATATGACCTACGTTGGACTCCTTATACGCATAATCACCGAACCTGGAATTTAACTATGGTCTATCTATAGCACTTACTCAGTATTACCTGACACCTTTGGGTCTTATTGACACCATTACTTCTCATAACCCCCCTCTCTCTTTCTTTCTCTCTCTCTCTCTCTCTCTCTCTATATATATATATATATATACAAAGAGAGAGAGAGAGAGAGAGAGAGTGAGAGAGAAAGAGAGAGGCCTACGCGTGTCAGTTAAATGAAACCATTAAAATGTTTTTGCATTTCGTGACACCCTTTATTGTTAAATGTGTGTTGCTGGTTTTATTGGCCAACGTCCATGGAGTAGCAGGAAATACAACATATCTCACATTAGGAAACTTGCAAAACTAAATGATACATACACACACACACACACACACACACACACACACACACACACACACACACACACATATAATATATATATATATATATATATATATATTGGTAAAAACGGTAAGTTAACAAAAGAAAGAAAAGACCTCAAACAGTATTTTTTCATAGCGCTTTTCAGATGGCCAGATGGTGTTGTGGATTTCCACTCAGAGTTTTATCTTGACTATTGAGTAATTGTAACATATTCTTATGCAAATAAGCATAGAACCACTGTCTCACCCATTAGGCCATTGATTGATGATAACGGCATTCCCCAACACGATGCTAAAGAAATGGCAGAAATACTGCAGAAACAATACTGCTCTGTCTTTAGTGTTCCCACTGATATTGACGTAAGAGAAGCGAACGAAGTTGACTCCCAACATAAAATCTCAGACATAACCTTCACTGCCACTGACATCATAGCAGCAATAAATGAGGTCAAATACTACTCTGCTGTAGGCCCTGATAGATTCCCTGCTAGTCTCCTGAAGGAATGTAGACACCAACTTGCAGTCCCTCTGACCAACCTCTGGAGAAATTCGTTAGACGCAGGTTATATACCGAAACAGTTTCTATCCCAGTCAGTCATCCCGGTTTTCAAACATGGAAACAGATCCCTCGCAGTTAACTATCGCCCAATCTCACTCACCTCCCACATCATTAAAGTGTTTGAAAGAGTGTTAAGATCAAGGATAGCTGACTTCCTGGAGACCCACAAACTCCTAAATGCAAATCAGCATGGCTTTCGCTGTGGCAGGGACTGTCTAACACAGCTCTTACACCACATTGAAGATGTACTCAAAGCCTTGGGAACAGGTTCGAACTCTGACGTCATATATCTTGACTTCAGTAAAGCGTTCGACAGGGTACACCATAATATCCTACTCTGAAAATTGGCAAATGTTGGAATCCGTGGAAAAGTTCTACACTGGATTAAGTATTTCCTGGCGAATAGAACACAACATGTTGTAATTGATGGAGTCCACTCAAGCCCAGCAAAAGTCACCAGCGGTGTCCCCCAGGGGACTGTCTTGGGTCCGCTCCTCTTCATAATTTACATAAACGACCTTTCCAGTGTCGTACATTACTGCAAAGGGAAAATTTTTGCCGATGACACTAAGCTCCAGCAAATCGATATCTGACATATATTCCCAGAGAGCTAACCTTAGCAAAAGCATGAATAAAAGCAGCAGCAAAGTACAAAGAAAAGAGAATTGGGGCAAGGATTGCTTGACACCATTCTCTACAGGAATGGGTCCCGCCATACATACATACATACATACATACATACATACATACATACATACATACATACATACATACAAACATACATACATACATACATATATACATAGACATATACATATATACATATATTCATATATATATATATATATATATATATATATATATATATATATATATATATATATATATATATATATATATATTTAGTGTAGGAAGAAATGGAGCTGAACGAAGATTTAACAAAATTCCTTTTTATTATTTTCTCGCCCCTGTTAGCCGGATTTTGACCTTGATTTATCTCAACGGACATTTTCGTCGGCTTTCACCCAGCCTGGCGTCAACGCATATTGAGAGACAGTTTTGTGCCATTTATCCCATGGGCTCCTCGCGAGCGTTTGTCGAAAAGTTTGATGTGCATTTTGATGGAGAATTAAGTTCCTGGATTTTCCTGAAGAGAAGGCTGCAAAATGGTCTCCTTATTCAATCCGAATTAGGGACTTTGCAGCCTTTGAAACATATGTAGAAAATAATAAAAAGGAATTTTGTTAAATCTTCGTTCAGCTCCATTTCTTCCTACACTAAATATATAAACTTCAAATTTCCGCACTAAGGCACGGGTTTGAGACCCCATGGTCGTAACCTCAACCGTGATTTTTGCTACCCAGGTATCGGTTATCTTTTGAATAATCCGTAACAAGATAATTCATTTATCCATTTCAATAATATATATATATATATAATATATATATATATATATATACACACACTAGGTCATTCCATAATTAATTCATTTTTTTAATAGTTCTTTTATTTTTCATCCTAAGGAGTGAGGCTATGTTGGGGCACCGCCATTAAGTTTGCTAAACTTGCAACACACACACACACATATATATATATATATATTCACTTCCTGTCCCATCGAAAAGGAGATCTCACGGAGAGTAAGGGCCGGATGGAAGGCGTATAATGGCATAAGGGATGTGCTCAATGGAAGGTTGGACAGGACCACCCGCGCCAACCTCATCAACAGTACAGTTCTATATGCAATGTCGTATGGTAGTGAAACATGGGCTACCACAAAGAGAGAAGAGCAGAGACTGGTAACGGCTCAAAGAGCCATGGAAAGGTCAATGCTTGGTATCTCGTTGAGAGAGCACATCAGTAGCGACATCATCAGAACGAAGTCCTGCGTGAGGGATATCATCGCAGAGTATACACGCAGCAAGTTTAGAGGGGCTGGACACGTCGCCTGGCTCACCGATAATCGTTGGACGCACGCAGTTGTCAAATTGTACACGCGCGAGTGGAAACGACCACTCGGAAGGCCGCCACAACGGTGGAGTTACGATTTCAGGAGGAAGATTGGGATCACGTGGATAAGAAAGGTGCGATCCAGAGAGGAGTGGACAGCGTGCTGTGACCAGCGGTGTCAAGTGGACGCCCGACGGACTGGTCGGTCAAGGTGATCAAGGTGATATATACACTTTACTCTTTACTCTTTTACTTGTTTCAGTCACATGACTGTGGCCATGCTGGAGCACCGCCTTTAGTCGAGCAAATCGACCCCGGGACTTATTCTTTGTAAGCCTAGTACTTATTCGATCGGTCTCTTTTGCCGAACCGCTAAGTTACGGAGACGTAAACATACCAGCATCGGTTGTCAAGAGATGTTGGGGGGACAAACACAGACACACAAGCATATACACCCGCATACATACATACATACATACATACATATATATATATATATATATATATATATATATAATATATATATATATATATATATATATATATATATATATATATATATTATATATATATATATATACATATATACGATGGGCTTCTTTCAGTTTCCGTCTACCAAATCCACTCACAAAGCTTTGGTCGGCCCGAAGCTATAGTAGAAGACACTTACCCAAGGTGCCACGTAGTGGGACTGAACCTGGAACCATGTGGTTCATATATATATTATATATATATATGTATATATATATATATGCATGTATGTATGTATATATGTATGTATATTCTATTAGAGGGCAACTTAACCTCATTAAGGGATGGTATCATCCAACGATTTACTGGTTCAAAACCTAAAATTGTGTGTGTGTAGATAGATAGGTAGGTAGGTAGATAAATAGATATATATATATAGATACATAGATAGACAGATTGATAGACAGGTAGATAGATAGGTAGATAGATAACTTTTTATTATGGCCACACGGGGCTAAACACGGAATAAAAATGGACGAAATACAACGTAGAATTCTTTCTTTTCGAGGTGGGATGGGTGGGGCACAAAAAAAAAACGTTTGATCAATAGGGATCTGTGGGTTGTGTGGTGTATAAAAAAGCAATATATATATATAAAGTTCACAGTTTAGGTGTAGCCTTGGAAAGAAAAACCTACAAAAAAGACCAAGGTCATCTCAGACTGTTCGAAAATGAACACATGAGTAAGTCGCCTTACTTCTCGTTGTCTCTTTTGGTTACAGATTTATGCTTAAAATAGTGTCGTCTTTCATACTGACAATTTGTGCCACTTTTACCCACTTTTTATTAAAACATTCGTTCGACAAAGCCTTCCTCTCTATTCTCATCCTCCTTTTCAAGTGGTACTTGAAAAAGTTGACGAGAGACTGACCAGAGAGGAAGGTGTTTGTTTGCAGTCCTTTCAAACGCGTTCACCACACACATTCTTTCGCCATAGCCATCAGCGTAACGAAAACCGTTTTCCCTTCCCGTTTAAAGGAAGGTGGTGGAACAACATTGACGATAGACTCGGCCGATAAGCGGGCCCGACCTACACGTGACAACAGCTGTTCGACGAAGGTCCACAGCTCTGAAATATCTGGACACTGGACGAGTGCGTGCAGAACGGTTTCGTCGCTCTGACCGCATCTCGGGCAGGTCGGTCCGGTGATGGTTTTCGAACCGTGCCTGTAGCTCTTCTCTTGAACAGGTAGTGCATCTCGATAGCACTGCCAAGCCAGGGATTTCTGGAAGTTATCCATAGGCCCCGGCCCGAACGTCGTCCTGAACAGGCGGGTTAGGAATTTCTCGTCGATGCCCAGGTTTGCCCCGAGTGTGTCGTCGGACCTTCCCTCCACTAGTCCTCTATAGAACGCTTTAGTCGTTTGTAAGTTGCACAAGTTTGACCCCGGTCGGCAGAGCTGCTGTAGAGCTTGGCGACACTCTCGGTGCCAATCGCCCAGTTTCGGTCTCTTCTTGATCCACGTTTGCAGTTCGGTCAGTGAGACGAGCTGCGGGAAGGCGCGCCTCACAAACGGCGCCCACACCTGTTCACCGTCGTCGATGAAGTTCCAGAGATGTCGAAACCACGGCATGCCCAGTCCTCCATTCAACGGATGTTGACAGCAAATGGACTTCCTCACCATCGGAACGCCACCCTTCCACAGGAAGCGGAAGAGTATGCGTTCCAGTTTTGTGATGGTGGCGTCGGGACAAGGTACGACGGTCAGGCGGTAATCGATGACGGATGCGATGTACGCGTTCGCCACTTCCACCCGGCCTTTTAGAGACAGCTTCCTCTCGGCCCATGTTTGGCTGAGAGCGTCCACTCTACTCGTGATCTCGTCCCAGTTCTTATCCATTTGGAGGTCCGGACTGAACCAGACCCCGAGCAATTTAACCGGTCCGTCCGTCCAGCGTCCCACTACTGTGCCGCAGTCGGACGGCATGGGCTTGCTTCTCCAGGTGCCGAGTAGCAAACCCACTGACTTTTCCGGGTTAATCTTCGCTCCCGTCACCGTTTCGTATTTTCTTAGTGTCTCGCCTATCATCTGGATGTGTTTGTCACTCGACACTATGACGATGACAGCATCCGCATATGCCGACACGCTCGTCCCGCAACCCAGTTCCCGTGGGATGCCCCTCAGTGTCGCCAGCTTCCGCAGTAGCGGCTCGAGAGTCAATACATACAGAAGCGCCGACAGGGGACACCCCTGACGGACCGAACGCGTGATGTCAAACGGTTTCGACAGGTGACCGTTCACCCGAATCACCGATCGGATGCCGCTATACAAGGCAGCGATCCAACCGCGGAAGACGGGACCGAAGCCAGCCGCCCTGAGGACGGCCGCCAAGTACCGATGGTCGACCCTATCGAAGGCTTTAGACTGATCCAAATTGATCAGCTCCCCACCCATGCCAGGATCCTTAACTACCCTGTCCACAATGTAGCGCATCAGATGGAGGTTGTCATGTATGGTTCTGCTCGGCACGGCGCATGTTTGCGCCCTGTCGACCAGTTTAGCAATGACAAGCGCCAACCTCTCGGCTATTACTATCCAGGCGACTTATCCCTCGCGCAGCCGGCCATCGCATCCCACACATCAGCGGCTGTGATGGGACTTTCACAACACTCCGCTTCTCTTGCCGAGAGCCGCAGTACGTCGGTCAGGTAGGCACTGAAATCCATCCCGCGTTCCGACCCACCACTCGCACCAAACAGTCGAGCAAAGTGCTGTTGAAAGGCTTCACACATCCTTTCGGGTTCGAGTAAACTGCATCCCTGTTGATCTATTAGAGACCGAATGGTGTCTCTGTTGCAACGCTGCACCTCCGCTACCCGGGTCTCTCGCGCAGCTTCGATCCCTTCGTTCCTTAAGGCATGCATTTTAGCTGTGACGACGCAACCTTCGTGCTTGGCGTTGAGGTGTTGGTCGAGGGCCATCCTCGCACTCAGCACGTTGGTTGCGCTGCCAGTGGTAAGTGCCTCTTCTAGTTTCTTAACAGGTCTCCCTCTACTCTATTTCGATCTATCGCTAATTCTTTGCTAAACCTAATTGATTCCGATTTTATTGCCATTTTCAAGGCGAACCACCAGCGGTTGTTAACGACGGCTCCCGTCAGCGCCCGCTTAATTAACTCGCTAATCCGGTTCCTGTAAACCTGTCCCGCTAAGAGCGACGTGTTCAGTTTCTAGTAACCAGGACCCTGTCTATGTGTCTTATCTAAGTCGAGCGTAGACGTCCCAAATTTGTGATCTGTGTAGCTGACTATTTTAAATTGTGGACATCCTACACTATCCCTATCCGCTGTCCTGCATAGAATTCTATCTAGATAAGATCTCGACGATCCGACGCGGTTTGTCCACATCCACGTTGGCACGTTCGGATGGTCGAGTCGGAACCTGTCAGACAAATGGAAATGTCTGAGTAGGTCTTTGAGGCACTTACACCACCTTCTATTCCTATCCATTCCCACATAATCTAGATGCGTGTCTAAGGTAGCGTTCCAATACCCTACTAACAGTAAAGGTCTAGACGTACCCAGGAAAACCTCTAGACGTCTGACGAAATCCGCCCGACCCGTTAAGGACGGTGCATAAACTGCCATCAGATGGAATGCACACCCATTTCTGCCATCCACGTCCAAGAGAACCAGCCTACCCTACGGGTCTAGGAATATTGTTCTTACTTTTACATTTAGACTCTTTCGAAAAAGCACCGCGGTACCTCCACCACCCATGTTCGGCAGACAGGGAGAAAAATAAATGTCGAAATGATCGCCAAACATGGACGCGAGGGCCCGTGGCTTGCTGAGTCTGGTTTCACTGATAGCTACTATATCCACGTTCAGTAACTTGATGTCGTTTAGAAGGTAACCTTGCTTCCAAGCCGACGCCAAGCCACGCGCATTCACACAACCTAATTTAAACATAATTGACGTTTACGAAAATTGTGTTTCACACACTACATTGGAAGAGACAAGAGACAAGAGGGAAGGTCACTTACTCATTTCGAAAGTTTCATTTTTTTGTTCTTCTTTTGTAGTGTCTTTGAGGAGGTGTTTGTATAGTTTTTTGGAGAGGTATCGTTGAAACCCGCCTACCGCATTTGGAAATATTGTTTTCAGTGTATGGTGTTGTGTTTGTGTTATGTGTACAATTCTTATGTGTTTCGGTGGTGTGGTGCGCGGATGATTGTTTGTCTTAAAGTCATCTTCACAGATGTCCGTGTTGGATGCAATGTAATCCATTAATTTTTTATTGTCTGTGTCTATTGCAGTTAGTTGTGTGTGTGGTTTTGCGGGTTCATTGATTTTTTGATTGTCTAGCGGGATGCTGTCCGGAGTTAAATATCTCCCTGCTTTACTTCCTTGTTTGGTGGGCTTTTTGGATCTTTTCCTTTTACCCCCTGTGGCTATTTGCCATTCCGTCGAACTTTCGTCGTCCGACGAATCAGAAGGGGGTAAAGGCAAAGCATTTGCATTAATATGTATGCTTGTAGAAATTGCTGATGTTTTGTGCGGTGTTTGTGTTGTTGTGGTGTTAGGGGTAGAATTTGTCTTCTCGTCACTGTTTTCTGTCTTTTTAATTGTCGTCCTCGGTGTTGGTGTTGGTTTATCTTTTGTTGGTTCAGTATGTTGAATTGGTTGCGACGTCAACGGTGATTGTGTTGGTACTGTTTCTTTTCTTGGTGATGTTGTTGGGGTTTGTTTGCTGGTTTGTTGTTTTTCTTGGCATTGTTCCATAATTGAGTGTGTTGGTGTTGGTGTTGGAAACAAGGGTTTTTTATTTGTTTTCTGATTTGCTCTTTCTTGTTTTTTCTGTGCCAGAGCGCACTTGGCAATTAAATGTTCTGGGCTGCCACATTTGTAGCATCTAGGCTTTTTGCCTTCTGCTACAACATATAGGCTTTGCCCATTTTCTAAATGGATCCTATCAGGTAG
Organism: Octopus sinensis; assembly: GCF_006345805.1. Classification (NCBI taxonomy): domain Eukaryota; kingdom Metazoa; phylum Mollusca; class Cephalopoda; order Octopoda; family Octopodidae; genus Octopus; species Octopus sinensis. The sequence continues at coordinate 72,683,775 of NC_043004.1, read as the reverse complement.
GTTCTCGATAGAGGACCCCTCAATCTGGATGGTCACTACTATTGTTTTACCACCCCAATTGTCATTTTTGTACACGGTGGTTTCTAATATGTTTATCGTTTTCAAATGGTAACAGATTGCCCACTGTTATCCATTTGTTAGGTATCTCGGGAGGTACATTTTTAATGCTAATTCTACTCACTCTCTGGCCTTTGTAATATGGTACCATGATGATTTCATAATTTTGCAAAGACTCCATAGAGTGAGCTTTTGACACTTCCTGGTTAGGGAAGCGGACCACCACTGTATTAAACTGGGGACCCCAGTTTATATATTCTTTTTTTTCATCATGTTTTTAAACATTTTTCTATGTCCGTTTTTGTAATCTGTTCATTTTGTTTTTTGTTTTTTCTTATAATTTTATATATAATTGTCTTATTTTCTATTTGTTCCTTTATGTGTTGAGGTGTATGCAGCACTAAATCCTACCCTTGGGTTGTAAAGAGTGCTCTCGTTTCTATAAACTCTTCATTCGTAAATTTTACAATTTCTTTTTTCTGACGCAGGGCGTCATCGAAATTTACTGTTATATTCTGGCAGTTGTTGTCGTTGTGTGTTTTTGTTGTTGTATCCGAAATATTCTTGTACGTGGCTTTTACAGCTGCTGTTGATTCTGTTGTATTAACATCTTCACTATTAGATGGTAAGATATTTATTTCATTTTTATTGTTGTTCTTGTTGTTGTTGTTTTTGTTAATAGTATTCGCGTGAGTTTCATTTTTATCATTTATGTTGGTCGTGGTGGTGGTGGTAGCAGTAGTAGTCTTGTTGTTGTTGTTAGTGGTGGTGGTGGTGGTGGTGGTGACAGGGCTGTTACCGCAAGTGGTTGCAGCGTTCACTACCATGTCATTCAGGTTTGCACTTTGCGTGCATAAGTTCTTTTTTCTCCTCGCGTTTCAAGTCTAGGAAAAAGCTGGTCCATAAAGGAACGCGACCAGCGTTCTACAATAACATTTCTCGACATTTTTTAATGTCGAGAAGAAAATACACACAAATTAAATGGGGTCGAAACTGCCCCTAGGGGCGAATTCCTTCCTTGGAAAAGCACTCAAACGAAAGTTGGGTGCTTTACACACCTTATTTACAAAAATGTACACAAAATATGGGCTATAAATAGTCAAAATAAACGATTACCTTCGGAGCCGAGGTGACAACACGTCCGTCGATAGATAGATAGATAGATATATGTATGCGCTAGTGTTTCCTGTGAAGTAAATAACACATTGCATTTTTGTGATATAAAAGTTGTACACCGATCCTTTATTTGGAATCCACTTCACTTATCAGCCGAGGACACCGTGCGTGTACGTACGTGTGTGCGTAAGTGTGCGTGTGCGTGCGTGTGCGTGTGCGTGCGTGTGCGTGCGCGCTGTGTGCATATTTGTATGTGTGTGTAACACTCACTCCAGATGATAGTCTTGTGAGAGCAGCCCATGAGATGTTGAAATTCCTGTATTCAGAAAAATATGGCTGTGTGGTAAGTAGCTTGCTTACGAACCCCATGGCTCCGAGTTCAGTCACACTGCGTGGCACCTTGGACAAGTGTCTTCTACTATAGTCTCTCTCTGTCCCCCTCTCTCCGTCTCTCTGTCCCCCTCTCTCTGTCTCTCTGTCTCCCCTCTCTCTGTGTCTCTGTCCCCTCTCTCTGTCTCTCTGTCCCCCTCTCTCTGTCTCTCTGTCCCCCTCTCTCTGTCTCTCTGTCCTTCTCTTTCTCTGTCTCTCTGTCTCTCTGTCATTCTCTTTCCCTGTCTCTCTGCCCCCCCTCTCTGTCTCTCTATCCCCCTCTCTCTGTGTCTCTGTCCCCCTCTCTCTGTCTCTCTGTCCCCCTCTCTCTCTGCCTCTCTGTCCAGCCTCTCTCAGTCTCTCTGTCCCCTCTCTCTCTGTCTCTCTGTCTCCCCTCTCTCTGTCTCTCTGGCCCCTCTCTCTGTCTCTCTGTCCCCCTCTCTCTGTCTCTCTGTCCTTCTCTTTCTCTGTCTCTCTGTCCCCCCCTCTCTGTCTCTCTGTTCCCCTCTCTCTGTCTCCCTCTCTCTCCCTCTCTGTCTCTCTGTCTCCCTCTCTCTGTCTCTCTGTCCCCTCTCTCTCTGTCCCCCTCTCTCTGTCTCTCTGTCCTTCTCTTTCTCTGTCTCTCTGTCTCTCTGTTCCCCTCTCTCTGTCTCCCTCTCTCTGTCTCCCTCTCTCTGTCTCTCTGTCTCTCTGTCTCCCTCTCTCTGTCTCTCTGTCCCCTCTCTCTCTGTCCCCCTCTCTCTGTCCCCCTACACCCGGATATGTCTCTGTAAACAATAACTCTCTACTTGAGTGGGCCATAGTGCCCACATTCTGACTTGAAAGACTTCACCAGGTGGTGCTATTAAGTTAGACATGGCCTGGGCCAATAATGGCCGAAACCTATCAAAGTATCAAAGTAAGTATATATATATATATATATATATATATGGGAAAATAGTAGGCGTAGGAGTGGCTGTGTGGTATGTAGCTTGCTTAACAACCACATCATGGTTCCGGGTTCAGTCCCACTGCGTGGCATCTTGGGCAAGTGTCTTCTACTATAGCCTCGGGCTGACCAAAGCCTTGTGAGTGGATTTGGTAGACGGAAACAGAAAGAAGCCCGTCGTATATATGTATATATATATATATATATATATATATATATATACATATATATATACGTTTGTGTGTATGTTTGTCCCCACCAATATCGCTTATATATATAAATTTTGTACCCAGGGTTACCAAAGGTTTTGGTATACACAAAATCAAAGCGTTGTGGACAGCTCGTCAGAGTCTATACAGAGACAAAACGTTTAATTTTCTACGTCGCAGAATGAGGAAACGCTCATAAAATGATATTTAAGTCTTTACATATAAAAAAAACCAGAATATAAACAACCCTTATAGACACAAAAAAAACCTAACCTTCAAACTGGAAGATCCAATTTTCCAGTAGGTAGCGCTTGAATTGGCCATATTTAGCAGAAACTTCTTTACGAGTATTTACGCGCCAGGTTTAGCATAGCCCTTAAGAATTTTAGCTCTCTCTGCGATGCAGATTTTGCAACGGCCACACCCATTAATATAGGGCCCTGGGTGATCTATTATTTTATACCTGGTATCTCACGGGGTCCCTTGATCTTTGAGTTATCACACATGGCAGGCCAGGGACGTGACAAACCGTCTTTCTGTTTGGTGACCACAGATAACCATTATAATTTCCTTTTCTCTTGTTTTGAAAGTTGAAAGGATCCCCCCCTTCTAGACGTTTGTGCTTTATTGCCAACTTAATAATGTGCAGATGTAAATATGCATCATTACTCTTGTCGATTCCCAGGTCATGCGGTGATTTTAATTCAGAGACTGGAATCCCTCGTGAGTCAGTATATCCTATCTGCTTTTTATTGCGCCTTTTGAGCATAAGATCTGGTCATTAAATCTAAGTAGAGATTTCAAACTTAAAATCTTCAAAGCCACAGTCGAACCAATTCTACTATATGGCTCAGAAACCTGGACGTTATCAAAGAAGCTTGAGAGGCGGTTGGATGGAACCTACCCCCACCTCCTTATGAGAGCTCAAAATCTCTCGTGGAAGCGTCATCCAACCAAAGTACAAATATATGGGAAATTACCACCTGTGTCATCTCTTTTGAAAAGTAGGAGAGTCCAGTTTGCTGGACATTGTTGTAGAGCTGAAAACAAAGCAATTTCTACTCTTCTCCTCTGGAAGCCATCTACTCACGATACCAGAGGGCGCATACTCTCCTACCCTGAGGGATACTGGAAGCCAGCAACAGGACCTCCGTAATGCTATGATGGACCGTGAGGTCTGGCGTAACATAGCAAATTCCATTGTCTCGACCACGGTCGAACAATGATGATCATGCAGCTTTTTGTGTTGGTAGTGCAGGGCTTGGAATTTTCCTGCATTAAACTGCATGTTTTTTTCATCAATCCACCTATGCATTACGTCCAACTCACGTTGCAGATGCACTGCATCTGCAGAGTTCTGCATCCTCTGAGAGACTTCTGTATCATCTGTATCATCCGCATAGGCGCAGGAGTGGCTGTGTGGTAAGTAGCTTGCTTACAAACCACATGGTTCCAGGTTCAGTCCCACTGCGTGGCATCTTGGGCAAGTGTTTTCTGCTATAGCCCCGGGCCGACCAATGCCTTGTGAGTGGATTTGGTAGACAGAAACTGAAAGAAGCCTGTCGTATATATGTATATGTATATGTGTGTGTATGTGTTTGTGTGCCTGTATTTGTCCCCCTAGCATTACTTGACAACCGATGCTGGTGTGTTTACATCCCCGTAACCTAGCGGTTCGGCAAAAGAGACCGATAGAATAAGTATTAGGCTTACAATGAATAAGTCCTGGGGGCGATTTGCTCGACTAAAGGCGGTGCTCCAGCATGGCCGCAGTCAAATGACTGAAACAAGTAAAAGAGTAAAAGAGTATAGCTAACAAGAGCAGTTACTCAAGTTGGAGTGAGAGTGTCACGGAAGGCCACTATGAATAACAGGGGCTCGAGGACAGTGCCCTGTGGAAGATCAATCATTATTTATGTTTTGTTGGATTTTGCGTCATTGACCACCACTCCCTGACTTCTGTCTTTCAGAAAGACATGACGGCCATTTTCCAAGTTTCAAAATAGGCCAAGATTTTGGAGCTTGTGAGAAATTATACCATGGTCAACTTTGTGAAAGACTTTTGCAAAGTTGAGGTATATAAGTTGTCCATATTTGAGTTTTTGAGCTGCTGCATTAACTCCCGGTCGTAATGTTGCAAGAGCTGTGTTAAGCAGCTTCTGCTTGGTCGAAAACGATGTTGGGTCTCAGTCAGGAAGTCATTGTCTTCAACGAATGCAATTCATTTCCTGTGGACTATTCGTTCCACGACTCCGCGGATGTGTGAGGTCAGGGAGGAAGGCATATAATTTATAGTATCTGCTCTGATTATTCCTTTATGGTTAGGGCATCTTATTCCTTCCTTTAGTTTGTCAAGAAGCTTACCATTTGCAAGGGAGCTCTGAAACAGTAGCTGCTGTGGTTTTGCAGAGGACCCGTTTGCATGGCTTGAGAAAGATTGCTGGGAATCTGTCTGGGACAGCAGCTGAGTTTCTGCTGATATCATCTATTGCGAGCATAGCGGTATGTTTTCTGGTTGGTGTGTTTAATGTTAGGGTAACGCTACATTTATATGAGGGAGTGTCGTGGAGATTAGTTGCATCCCACAAACACTAAAGTTTTCCCCAAAATCCAGGGTTTTTATAACTGCTCAACTTCACTTTAAAGACCACAAACACTAAAGTCTTCCCCAAAACCAGGGTTTTTATAACTGCTCAACTTGACTTTAAAGACCACAAACACTAAAGTTTTCTCCAAAATCCAGGGTTTTTATAAATGCTCAACTTGACTTTAAAGACCACAAACACTAAAGTTTTCCCCCAAATCCAGGGTTTTTATAACTGCTCAACTTGACTTTAAAAACCACAAACACTAAAGTTTTCCCCCAAATCCAGGGTTTTTATAAATGCTCAACTTGACTTTAAAAACCACAAACACTAAAGTTTTCCCCAAAATCCAGGGTTTTTATAATTGCTCAACTTGACTTTAAAGATCACAAACACTAAAGTTTTTCCCCAAATCCAGGGTTTTTATAACTGCTCAACTTGACTTTAAAAACCACAAACACTAAAGTTTTCCCCCAAATCCAGGGTTTTTATAACTGCTCAACTTGACTTTAAAAACCACAAACACTAAAGTTTTCCCCAAAATCCAGGGTTTTTATAAATGCTCAACTTGACTTTTAAGACCACAAACACTAAAGTTTTCCCCAAAACCCAGGGTTTTTATAACTGCTCAACTTGACTTTAAAGACCACAAGCACTAAAGTTTTCCATAAAATCCAGGGTTTTTATAACTGCTCAACTTCACTTTAAAGATCACAAACACTAAAGTTTTCCCCCAAATCCAGGGTTTTTATAACTGCTCAACTTGACTTTAAAAACCACAAACTCTAAAGTTTTCCCCCAAATCCAGGGTTTTTATAACTGCTCAACTTGACTTTAAAGATCACAAACACTAAAGTTTTCCCCCAAATCCAGGGTTTTTATAACTGCTCAACTTGACTTTAAAGACCACAAGCACTAAAGTTTTCCATAAAACCCAGGGTTTTTATAACTGCTCAACTTGACTTTAAAGACCACAAGCACTAAAGTTTTCCCCAAAACCAGGGCTTTTATAACTGCTCAACTTGACTTTAAAGACCACAAACACTAAAGTTTTCACCAAAATCCAGGGTTTTTATAAGCTCAACTTCACTTTAAAGACCACAAACACTAAAGTTTTCCCCAAAATCCAGGGTTTTTATAACTGCTCAACTTCACTTTAAAGACCACAAACACTAAAGTTTTCCCCCAAATCCAGGGTTTTTATAACTGCTCAACTTGACTTTAAAGACCACAAACACTAAAGTTTTCCCAAAAACCAGGGTTTTTATAACTGCTCAACTTGACTTTAAAGACCACAAACACTAAAGTTTTCCCAAAAACCAGGGTTTTTATAACTGCTCAACTTGACTTTAAGACCACAAACACTAAGTTTTTCCCCTAAATCCAGGGTTTTTATAACTGCTCAACTTCACTTTAAAGACCACAAACACTAAAGTTTTCCCCAAAATCCAGGGTTTTTATAACTGCTCATCTTGACTTTAAAGACCACAAACACTAAAGTTTTCCCCAAAATCCACATTCAGATGGCTAGTACACCTACGTTGTCGAGCGGTTACTGTTTATATCTCGTTCAGAGATTTATTATTGGTTTCAGACAGTTTTTCTAAATCAGTGACAGTGGTTGCTGTGAAAAACGTTATATATTATTATTTGCGAGGGGACTCCTTCATCGAAGACCGGTGCTTACCATGCGTTGACGAGAGGCAATTACCTTGAAACTATAGTCCGTATGTAGTACCTAGGTCTTCGAGTGAGGATGACCTCTCTTTGCAAATAACACAAGGGCACTGAGATAGTGTCTAAAGTCCATCTGGTGACGTTGATCGCCTGGGGCTAAAAGCATCAGTAGCACCCCACCCCCAGTGGCTAGCCACATTCAGATGGCTAGTAGGCCTTACGTTGTCGAGCGGTTACTGTTTATATCTCGTTCAGAGATTTATAATTAATATATATATATATATTATATATATATATATATATATATATATATATAGTTAATCCAAACAAGAAAGCACATAAAAACACAACAACGCGAGGACGTGGAACAAATATAGTATTATTGGACGCTCAGGAAAGAAGGAGGGTTTAATGTTTCGAGCTGAGCTCTCGTCGGAAACATAGGAGAAGGAAAGATCCGGAGTAGGAAGACAGAGGGAAAAAATCGTATATTGGACGCTCAGGAAAGAAGGATATATATATATATATATATATATATATATATATATGTATATATATATACATATATATATATATATATATGTTACTTTACTTACTTTACTTTTACTCGTTTGTCATTTGACTGCGGCAATGCTGGAGCACCGCCTTTAGTCGAGCAAATCGACCCCGGGACTTATTCTTTGTAAGCCTAGTACTTATTCTATCGGTCTCTTTTGCCGAACCGCTAAGTGACGGGGACATAAACACACCAGCATCGGTTGTCAAGCAATGCTAGGGGGACACACACACATACACATATATACATATATACGACAGGCTTGTTTCAGTTTCCGTCTACCAAGTCCACTCGCATTGGTCGGCCCCGGGCGATAGCAGAAGACACTTGCCCAAGATGCAACGCAGCAGGACTGAACCCGGAACCATGTGGTTGGTTAGCAAACTACTTACGACACAACCACTCCTGCGCCTATATATATAATTAAAATTTTAGGGTAGCAAGAATATTTATCGAAAAAATTCTTAGTTACTAGTGGTCTAGCGAGAAGGAAAAAATTAGTCAGTAGACTATATATTATTCAAAGAAGAATACAGCGTACATTTAAACACAAGAGAGATACCCCAAGAATAGGATATCTGATTCACTAGAAAGAGCAGTTAAACTCCAAGCCACTAATTGTTGTAATTCTGAAAGTGATTGAAAAATTAAAAACTTTTACCTGAATCCTAAACCTTGCAAGGTTTCTGCAGACTTAAATACAGACTGAAATAAAATATTTTCAGTCTATACCTGGCGCTGTTTCTTCAGTAGGTTGCCAAGACTGAACACATAGACACAGAGCTATATGTAATCAGCCACGTGGCTATAGGTTCTAATTTTTCGAATCCACCGCGCAAATATATTACCGATTTTCTTCCAAAATTAGCCCCCAAAATATTTCATTAGTGGCTTGGAGTTTAACTGCTCTTTCTAGTGAGTCAGATATCCTATTCTTTGGGTATCTCTTTTGTGTTTGAATGTACGCTGTATTCTTCTCTCTCTCTCTCTCTATATATATATATATATATATATATATATAAATAGGCGTAGGAGTGGCTGTGTGGTAAGTAGCTTGCTTACGAACCACATGGTTCCGGGTTCAGTTCCACTGCGTGACACCTTGGGCAAGTGTCTTCTACTATCACCCCGGGCCAACCAAAGCCTTGTGAGTGGATTTGGTAGACGGAAACTGAAAGAAGCCCGTCGTATATATATGTGTGTGTATGTTTGTGTGTCTGTGTTTGTCCCCCTAGCATTGCTTGACAACCGATGCTGGTGAGTTTACGTCCCCGTCACATAGCGGTTTGGCAAAATAGACCGATAGAATAAGTACTGGGCTTACAAAAGAATAAGTCCTGGGGTCGATTTGCTCGACTAAAGGCGGTGCTCCAGCATGGCCGCAGTCAAATGACTGAAACAAGTAAAAGAGTAAAAAGAGTATATATATATATTTATATATACAGAGAGCGAGAGAGAGAGGTGGAGAGCAGCGGACTCGCGTTCGAGGGATCGTGTGTTTGAATCTCAGCCCAAGCGACGTCTGTGTTTATGAGCGAAACACTTAAGCTCCACACAGCCGCGGCAGAGGGTAATGGCGAACTTCTGCTTCTTTCCCCACAACTTTCTCTCGCCCTTTCCTCCTGCACTTGCGACGGACCGGCGTCCCGTCCAGGTGGGGGAATCTACACGCCAATGATTATGGGCCAGGCATGGCTCCAGAATAAACAAGCGACAACAATACACACAGATCATCATCATCATCGTTTAACGTCCGTTTTCCATGCTAGCATGGGTTGGACAGTTCGACCGGGGTCTGGGAAGCCAGAAGGCTGCAGCAGGCCCCAGTCTGATATGGCAGTGTTTCTACAGCTGGATGCCCTTCCTAACGCCAACCACTCTGTGAGTGTAGTGGGTGCTTTTTACGTGCCACCGGCACAGGGGCCACGTTCGGACGGTGCTTTTAACATGTCACCGGCACAGGGGCCAAAGGAGGCTGGCAAACGGCCACGATCTGTTGGTGCTTTTTACGTGTCACCCACACGGATGCCAGGTATCTTTACCCTTGGCTTTTAGTCACTAAAGACAGACAAAAACTTTTTTGTGATTAAAATATTGTTTTATTTGAGTAATCAATTCAATTAATAAAATGAAAACAATAAAATAAAGGCATTTCAATGATATAAAGTGAGATTATGGGATTGTCATCACGAGATCTTGCATGGAGATGGTCTAGTGTTGAGGTCACATTATATGAAAATGTTCCGATCAGGGTGTTATGTGTTTTATTATCAGGACTTGATTATGTTATGTGTAATATAGTTGTGATAGTTTTTGCTGTTGACGTTTTTAGATTCCATGTCAGACTCGATTGAAGACAATAGGAAGCATCCATTTATGACCAGTTCGTCTATTGTGCGGCTGGCGATGCAGGAGTTGTAGGAACAGCCGGCAGTGTTACTCTTGGTATAACTGATTTTTTGTCTGGGAGAGTAAAGTTCAGTTTATTTTGTGGCACAGTAAGGTGACAGAATTTCCCTTTAGCTGTAAAACCGAAGGGGCATTCACAGTAGTGGTGTCCGGGTTTGTTAATACATCTATAGGGGAAAGGGCAGCCCCCATTGTTGCATCTACATTCGTCGATGTCTGAAAATAAGGAGGAAAGAAATATATATATTACGGAGATGTACTTGCATAGCGAGTGACTTGGTCTGAGATCGTGTGCTGGAACGAAAACAATTGCAGCGTGGAAGGTGTTTATAAGCCATTTAAGAAACACACAAAACCGTTAGATTCACTACAACATTTAAATTTAAGTTGTCAAAATATTTTCGTCCCTTTGAGACCGCGAACTGTTCACTGACAAAGAGATGCAGCACGAAGCTTTGTCAGTGAACAGTTCGCGGTCTCAAAGCGACGAAAATATTTTGACAACTTAAATTTAAATGTTGAAGTGAATCTAACGGTTTTGTGTGTTTCTGAAATATACATAATTTTAAATGAAATAAAGGAATCGGAGAGTTGATGTATGCCCTGCGCGCAGTATCACCATTGTAGGTATTTATACTCCCGTGGAATTAAAAAAAATTCAGGTGGTAAATAAATAAAATCCTCGAATCCATCCCTAAACACACACGCACGCTCTCACGCGCATACGCACACGCACGTACACACGCACAGAAAGTCGCATGTCTATTTATATATTTACGTATGTACGTATACATATATGTACGAGCATGTGTCTACACGCAAAGTTACGAGAGTTGATTGATATGAAAAAGAAAATGAAAAAAATAATGCGACTGTTGGCTTGTCGGGAAATTTGTAACTTCGATTAAAAGTTTTTTTCTTTTTTTTAAAGTTAGTCAATCCAAGAGCTCATCATTTCGACCCAATGAGTATTTCTGCCGTTCAGCTGTTTTCCAGTAATTTTGAAAACACATAGATAAAACAGACAACGACGAGCGATTACAATACCCTGCTTTCGCTTACACGTACAGGGGAATAAAATGTCATCATCATCATCGTTTAACGTCCGTTTTCCGGGTTGGACGATTTTGACTGAGGGCTGGCGAACCAGATGGCTGCACCAGGCTCCAGTCTTGATCTGGCAGAGTTTCTACTGCTTGATGCCCTTCCTAATGCCAACTACTCCGAGAGTGTAGTGGGTACTTTTTACGTGCCACCGGCACGGGGGCCAGTCAGGCGGTACTGGCAAATGGTGCTTTTTACGTGCCACCGGCACAGGTGCCAGTGGAAGCTGGCATCGGCCACGTTCGGATGGTGCTTTTTACGTGCCACTGGCACAGGTATCGCAACTACAATTTCCATTTGGTATTTATTTTGATGTTGATGTACTTGACTCAATAGGTCTACTCAAGCCCAGTAGGTCACCTTACGATCCAAGGTAAGTACAGCAGGTCGTTCGGTAATCCAAGGTACTTTGGATGGACTGGGGCTATGCGAAACTGGTGCAGGGAGCAGCCATGAAGGTATGTAAAACATGGGAAATCTGTTGGGAAAGCACTGCTTGTTATTGCTACAAATGGAAGGAACAAGTAAGGAAGAAGTGGGTATTTTGGAATAAACTTGCACGGGGGCCAGTCGGGCGGTACTTGCAATGACCTCGCTCGAATCTTTTTACACATGCCACCGGCACAAGTGCCAGTAAGGCGACGCTGGAAACGGTCACGCTCGAATGGTGCCCTTTTACGTGCCACCGGCACAGAAGCTAGGTAGCCGCTCTGGCAACGATCACGCTCGGATGGTGCTCTTGGCACCCTACTAGCACCCTAAATGTATGGAACAATATACACCAATCTGGGGAAGGGTGACATTTTGTTTATTCTGCATCAAACCTGTGATTTATGGGATCAAGATGAAAATCTATCACTTTTATATTTCGTGTAGACCATTGCGCTGAGTGATACCTTCTGTGTAATTACTTACTCTGTAAAATAGTATGCAAATGCAACTAATGTTCAGATAGATCTGCACTTCACTAGTAGGTGCCATTTGTTGTTATGCTTTATATGGGGCGGCGAGCAGGCAGAAACGTTAGCACGCCGGGCGAAATGCTTAGCGGCATTTCGTTTGCTGCTACGTTTTGAGTTCAAATTCCGCCGAGGTCAACTTTGCCTTTCATCCTTTCGGCGTCGATTGAATAAGTACCAGTTACGCACTGGGGTCGATATAATCGACTTAATCCGTTTGTCTCTCCTTGTTTGTCCTCTCTGTGTTTAGCCCCTTGTGGGTCGTAAAGTACTAGGTATTTCGTCTGCTGTTACGTTCTGATTTCAAATTCCGCCGAGGTCAACTTTGCCTTTCATCCTTTCGGGGTCGATAAATTAAGTACCAGTTACGCACTGGGGTCGATATAATCGACTTAATCCGTTTGTCTGTCCTTGTTTGTCCCCTCTGTGTTAAGCCCCTTGTGGGTAGTAAAGAAATAGGTATTTCGTCTGCCGTTACGTTCTGAGTTCAAATTCCACCGAGGTCGACTTTGCCTTTCATCCTTTCGGCGTCGATTAAATAAGTACCAGTTAGGCACTGGGGTCGATATAATCGACTTAATCCGTTTGTCTGTCCTTGTTTGTCCTCTCTGTGTTTAGCTTCTTGTGGGTAGTAAAGAAATAGGTTTCATCCAATACCCATACATATCTTTCCAAAATTGTTGTGATACGAGTTTCTTGCATATCACGCGAAAATTTTAGTAAAAATGCTAAAACAGCACTGAAGGAGTCGACTCATGCACAGGTAACGTCAAATACCGAAAAAACAGTAAATGTAATATAGAACCAATCGTGTATGGTTGGAGAGTGAACTCGGAATGTGAGAGTGTGTTGTTGAACATAAGGATATATGTGGGTAAAATGGAAGGCTCATTCAAGAGCAGGTTAAACACAAATCAGAATGTGAAGATGTATGAGTATGTGTGTTTCTGTTTGTGTGTGTGTATGCGCGTTGTATGTGTGTGTGTGTTTGTGTTTGTGTGTGTGTATGCGCTTGTGTGTGTGTATGTGTGTGTGTCAGTGGAGAAAATCTTTTGTGAAATGATACACTTACCCACGCAGTAACGTTTTCTAAATATTTCATAACCGTTTCTACAGCGGCAATAATACGATCCGAGAGTATTGATACAGATTTGGTCACATCTTCTTCTATAGCTACACTCGTTGACATCTGTTAAATAAATAAATAATTAAATAAATAAATAAATAAATAAATAAACGTTTAACAGAGTAAGTAATTACACAGAAGGTATCACTCAACATAAGGGTCAACACGAAATATGAAAGTGATGGATGTTTAGGCGTAGGAGTGGCTGTGCGGTACGGAGCTTGTTTACCAGCCACATGGTTCCGGGTTCAGTCCCACTGCGTGGCACCTCGGGCAAGTGTTTTCTACTATAGCCTCGGGCCGACCAAAGCCTTGTGAGTGTATTTGGTAGACGGAAACTGAAAGAAGCCCGTCGTATATATCTATCTATATATATATTATATATATATATGTGTGTGTGTGTGTGTGTGTGTATATGTTTCTGTGTCTGTGTTTGTCCCCCCCAACATCACTTGACAAATGATGCTGATGTGTTTACGTCACTGTAACTTAGCAGTTCTACAAAAGAGACCGATAGAATAAGTACTAGGCTTACAAAGAATAAGTCCTGGGGTCAATTCGTTTGACTAAAAGGCAGTATTTCGAATACACCAAGATTTGGCGATCTGGCAGAAACGGTAGCACGCCGGGCGAAATGCGTAGCCGTATTTCGTCTGCCGTTACGTTCTGAGTTCAAATTCCGCCGAGGTCGACTTTGCCTTTCATCCTTTCGGGGTCGATTAAAGAAGTACCAGTTACGCACTGGGGTCGATATAATCGACTTAATCCGTTTGTCTGTCCTTGTTTGCCCCCTCTGTGTTAAGCCCCTTGTGGGTAGTAAAGAAATAGGTATTTCGTCTGCCGTTATGTTCTGGGTTCAAATTCCGCCGAGGTCGACTTTGCCTTTCATCCTTTCGGGGTCGATGAAATAAGTACCAGTTACGCACTGGGGTCGATATAATCGACTTAATCCGTTTGTCTGTCCTTGTTTGTCCTCTCTATGTTTGGCCCCTTGTGGGTAGTAAAGAGATAGATTTGGAAACCAACTCAGCTCGGCTGAACAACAACGTACCTTATACATGCGGGACCACTACTGACCGAGGGTTAAACAACCATCACAAATTATTTACAAATTTAAGGTGGATTTAAAATGTTTATGTTTGTCGTTTATGTTTAGTTTATATAATTTTACTTACCAACACATTTCTTATTCTCATATCGGTAACCACGTCTACATCTACAGTAGTAGGATCCTGGGTAATTGTAGCATGTGGCATCAGAAGGACAAGGGTTTCGTTTACATTCATTGATGTCTGAAATTTGAAAAACGAAATAAATATTGTACATATAAATAAGGGAATGAAACTATGTTTGTAGTAAATGTTGGTGTTGTTACCCATAATTCACTATAACTCAGATCTACCCCATTTCCGTTGTTGTCTCACAAGCTCCCTATATTCTCTCCTTATTTTCCCTCAACTCTTCCTTCACATTCCCTCGTTCACCTATTCCCTATCAAACTCTCATACACCCCTTATAACCTCTCCTGCTCCGTTTCCCTTGTTGCTATCTCGTACATTGAGGGCCATTGGCTTATCTCTCTTTCAACTCCCTTCCAATCCATCCTACTCTCCCTCCCAAAACATGAGTAGCCATATTACTTCTCTACACACAAAACCCTATTCTATTCTGCCCTTTTCTGTCATACTTAAAACCGCACATCTCTTATAAAACTGCCTCCTGCTCCCAACTCCTCATCCGTATCACCGGTCTTTTCTCGATGTCAGTAATGCTGATATGAGAAACAGACTCTGTACTCACATTCATGGAGGCACATAGCCTAGTGGTTAGAGCAGTGGACTTGCGATCGAGGGATCACGGGTTCACATCTCAGACAGGGCGATGAGTGTGTTTGTGAGAGTTGATGCATACCCTGCGCGCAGTATCACCATTATAGGTATTTATACTCCCGTGGAATTAAAAAATTGAAGTGTCAAATAAATAAAACCCTCGAATCCATAAATGGTACGCTTCTAAGCTCCTCGCGGCCCCAGCAGAAGGTAATGGTGAACCTCTGCTGACTCTTTCGCCACAAATTTCTCTCACTCTTTCTTCATGTATCTAGCAGAGCAGCTCAGCTGCGACGGACTGGCGTCCCGTCCAGGAGGGAAACTATATGCCAATTATTCTGGGAAAACCGGGCCTTATGAGCCGGGCATGGCTGGAGAAGGAACAAACAATACCTACTGTTAAGTGACTGGAGTTAGGAAGGAGATCATGTCATAGAAACTATAGCAAAGGAGACATTGGGGAGCGATACATTCATGAGACCCGTAAAAGGCTTCCAAACCGTCTATGAAACATGGATATCAAATTGTTATTAATATTTTCCCTTTGATATAAAGCAGCGAGCTGGCAGAATCGTTAACACGCCGAGCGAAATGCTTAGCGATATTTCGTCTGCTGCTACGTTCTGAGTTCAAATTCTGCCGAGGTCGACTTTGCTTTTCTTCTCTTCGGGGTCGATTAAATAAGTACCAGTTACGCACTGGGGTCGATATATATTTCTTTACTACCCACAAGGGGCTAAACACAGAGAGGAAAAATAAGGACAAACAAACGGATTAATCGATTATATCGACCCCCAGTGCGTCACTCGTATTTAATTTATCGACCCCGAAAGGATGAAAGGCAAAGTCGACCTCGGCGGAATTTGAACTCAGAACGCAGCGGCGGACGAAATACCACAAAGCATTTCGCCTGGCGTGCTAACGTTTCTGCCAGCTCGCCGTCCTATACCGACTGGGGTCGATACAATCGACTTGATTCGTTTGTCTGTCCTTGTTTGTCCCTTCTGTGTTTAGCCCCTTGTGGGTAGTAAAGAAATAGGTATTTCGTCTGCCGTTACGTTCTGAGTTCAAATTCCGCCGAGGTTGACTTTGCCTTTCATCCTTTCGGGGTCGATGAAATAAGTACCAGTTACGCACTGGGGTCGATATAATCGACTTAATCCGTTTGTCTGTCCTTGTTTGTCCCTTCTGTGTTTAGCCCCTTGTGGATAGTAAAGAAATAGGTATTTTGTCTGTCTTTACGTTCTGATTTCAAATTCCGCCGAGGTCTACTTTGCCTTTCATCCTTTCGGAGTCGATAAATTAAGTTTCAGTTGCGTGCTGGGGTCGATCTAATCGACTGGCTCCTCCCCTAGAATTTCGGGTCTTGTTTATAAAAGAATATTTTTTGTTTGATATGGGCTACATGAAGAGTCCCTGTACACACATGCATGTATGGACATGTGTATATATCTATGTATGTATGTTTTGATGTGTTTATGTGTATGCGTGTATATATGTATGTATGTATGTATGTATGTATGTATGTATGTATGTATGTATGTATGTGTGCGTATGTGTATATATATGTGTGTGTATTCATGCATGTATCTATGTGCGAATGTGGATATGTATGTATGCATGTATGTAATATGCGTGTGGACATATATACGCCTACATGTATGTATTTATTTATATATACATGAGTATGTATATCTATTTATGTGTTTATGTATATACGTATTTATGTATGTGTGTGTACATATAAATGCATGCATGTCGGTCTGTCTGTTTGTCTGTACGTATATATGTATGTATGTGTAAGGATATATAATCCTTAATTTTTTTTACTTGTTTCAGTCATGTGACTGCGGCCATGCTGGAGCACCGCCTTTAGTCGAACAAATCGACCCCAGAACGTATTCTTTGTAAGCCTAGTATTTATTCTATCGGTCTCTTTTGTCGAACCGCTAAGTTACGGTGACGTAAACACACCAGCATCGGTAGTCAAGCGATGTTGCGGGGGAGGGACAAACACAGACACAAACATACACACACACACACACACACACACCACACACACACACACACCACACACACACATATATATATATATATATATATATATATATATATAAATATATATATATACATATATACGACGAGCTTCTTTCAGTTTCCGTCGACCAAATTCACTCACAAGGCTTTGGTCACCCCGAGGCTATAGTAGAAGACACTTGCCCAAGGTGCCACGCAGTGGGACTGAACCCGGAACCATGTGGTTGGTAAACAAGCTACTTACCTCATAGCCACTCCTGCACCTATAGCTACTTACCACACAGCTACTCTTACGCCTATAAACTAAGCATTCCCATGCCGGGAATCGAACCCAGGCCGCCTGGATGATAGCCAGGAATCCTAACCGGCAGACCTTAAATTTGAATTTGTGCTTGTTGTTATTGTATTCTACTTACCAACGCATTTCCCTTTGTACATTCGATAGCCGGGACGATAACACCTACAGCGGTAGGAACCTGGCGTGTTGTAACATTTTGCATAACAACCACAAGCCTTCCTTGCACATTCGTTGATATCTGAAAAGAAATACAAGCATTGTAGTATTCATTGCAGTAACTATTATCATTTGTGTTATCCTTTTTATTATGAATATTACTGTTATTGTAAAGGCGACGAGCTGGCAGAATCGTTAGCACGCCGGGCGTAATGCTTAGCGGTATTTCGTCTGCCGTTAAGTTCTGAGTTCTTATTCCGCCGAGGTCGACTCTGCCTTTCATCCTTTCGGGGTCGATAAGTTAAGTACCAGTTACGCACTGGGGTCGATATAATCCACTTAATACCTCTGTGTTTAGCCCCTTAATACCTCTGTGTTTAGTAATAAAGA
>NC_043004.1:72645970-72658470 GCF_006345805.1 Octopus sinensis | reverse complement strand
TTGGGGGGTTGGGGGGATGTTGTACTAAGAATGTCTAAAAAAAAAAAAAAAAGTTTTTTTTTTTTTTTTTTTTTAAACCGAAAATTATGGTTGTTTAAAACCTTGAGGTTACATAGAGAGTATTTTGCGTAGGATATGAGCAGTTCCCATGAGCACTATCTTTTGAACTTCTGCCATTTTTGGGTTTCCTGGTATCTGAGTTAGGTAGCTATCAGCCCCTTTTGCTATCATTCCCAGGGCACCTATGACAACAGGTATTGTTTTAGTCTTCAGCTTCCACATTTTGCTGATTTCTATTTCAAGATCTTTATATTGCTCTCGTTTTGGTAGGTCCTGACAGATACGTTTATATCGATTGGGACAGTCATATCAAGAGGAGGCATGTTCTTTGTTTGAAGTCTTTCAATATGATGTCTGGCCTATTTGCATCTATCTTCCTGTCAGTTTGAATGGTGAAGTTCCAGAGGAGTGAGATGTGGTCATTTTCAAGCACTGGGGGGGTTTGTGTTCCCACCAGTTTTTTTCATGGGGCAAATCCAGGTTTTTACAGATTACCCAGTGAATATTGTGCAGCTCTATCGTGCCTGTTGAGATACTCTGTAGGCGCTAGAAGACTGCACTTGGAGACCACATGGTCAATGGTTTCATTTTGTTGCTTGCATACACGACACGTTGGACTGCTTCTGATCTTTAATATGTTGGCCTGGTAGTTCTTGTTGGTAGGCATTGATCTTGAGCTGCTATGATAAACCCCTCTGTTTCAGATTTTAAGCCAGAGGCCATTAGCCATTGATGGGTCAGGGCTTTGTCGATATCTGCATTATTCGCTCTCTTTGGGTATTTGCCGTAGAGAGGTTTTTCTTGCCATTTATTATTCAGAATATCTAAGGCCGCAGTTTTGGCACGGGTTTTCATGCTTTTTCTGTGCTTGTTTCTTGTATGTCTATCTCTAATTCCGAAATTGGTTGTATTCGGAATTCACTTAGATATTCCTTTGCCTGTTTTGTGACTGAGTATGATGCTTTCTTGTTTTCATGTTTTGAGACAAGTTTTAACATCCAGTCCTCAGAGTTTTTCAGGTAGGTGTCTAGGCCAATTGTAGCAATCTTCATTGTTATTGCCAGTTGCAAAAGACACGGCCTCCCTCTTTTCTTGGCAGATAGAGTCGTTCTGTATCTGCCTTAGGGTGGTGCATTCTATGCATTGTCAACAGTTTCCTTATTTTTCTGTCGAGCTGACATATTTCAGTAATTGACCAGTTAACAATATTGAAACTGTAAGTCACGACTGGTATAGCTAATGCATTGATTGCTTCGATCCTGTTTCTTGCATTCAGCTCTGTCTTGAGTATTGCTCTCACTCTTCGATAGCATTCTCTCCTGATCCTTTCCTTCATCTCTGAATGCCTTATTCCGTTCCCTTCAATTACCCCTAGGTACTTGTAGCTCTCCGCTGGGTCTAGTTCTTTTATGACATTCTGTTGGTCAAGGTTAACGTTAGATGTTTCTGTCATTTTTCCTTTGATAAAGGTAGCCTTTGCACATTTATCGAGGCCGAATTGCATTCTGATGTCGTCACTGAATTGTTTGACTATCGCTAGTAAGCCCTTGAGTTGTTGATCATTTTTTGCAAAAAGCTTTAAATCATCCATGTAAACGAGATGATTTATATTTTTATCAAACATTTTATACCCGTACTGCGGACTTTTGCTTTATGTCGGTACAAGTTGGCTCCAAGTCTCACTCAGAGACCTCAAGAGACAACAGGTTTGAAGTTCACGTTGTTGTTATGCCTAGTGTGCCATATATTTGTTTTTTTATGTGTTGTACTAGCGAATGTCTAATTAATAAATTTAAAAAAAAGTTTGTTTTAAACCTTGGGATTACATAGAGAGTATTTTGCGTAGGATATGAGCAGTTCCCATGAGCACTATCTTTTGAATTTCTGCCATTTTGGGGTTTCCTGGTATCTGAGTTAGGTAGCAAGGCCAGGCTTTTGCAAATCATGCCTGTTGAGGTACTCTGTAGGCGCTAGAAGACTGCATTTGGAGACAACATGATCAATGGTTTCATTTTGTTGTCGACATACACGACATGTTGGGCTACTGCCGTTCTTTAATATGTTGGCCTGGTAGTTTCTTGTTGGTAGAGCTGCTATGATAAACCCTTTTGTTTCAGATTTTAAGCCAGAGGCCATTAGCCATTGATGGATCAGGGCTTTGTCAATATCCCCATTATTCGCTCTCTTTGGGTATTTGCCATAGAGAGGTTTTTCTTGCCATTTATTATTCAGAATATCTAAGGCCGCAGTTTTGACACGGGTTTTCATGCGCTTAGCTTTTTCTGTGCTTGTTTCTTGTATGTCTATCTCTAATTCCGAAATTTGTTGTATTCGGAATTCACTTAGATATTCCTTTGCCTGTTTTGTTACTGAGTATGATGCTTTCTTGTTTTCATGTTTTGAGACAAGCTTTAACATCCAGTCCTCAGAGTTTTTCAGGTAGGTGTCTAGGCCAATTGTAGCAATCTTCATTGTTATTGCCAGTTGCAAAAGACCACGGCCTCCCTCTTTTCTTGGCAGATAGAGTCATTCTGTATCTGCCTTAGGGTGGTGCATTCTATGTATTGTCAACAGTTTTCCGTATATGTTCTGTCACGCTGACATTTTCAGTAATTGACCAGTTAACGTTATTGAAACTGTAAGTCACGACTGGTATGGCTAATGCATTGATCGCTTCGATCTGTTTCTTGCATTCAAGCTCTGTCTTGAGTATGCTCTCACTCTTCGATAACATTCTCTCCTGATCCTTTCCTTCATCTCTGAATGCCTTATTCCGTCCCCTTCAATTACTCCTAGGTACTTGTAGCTCTCCGCTAGGTCTAGTTCTTTTATGGCATTCTGCTGGTCAAGGTTAACGTTAGATGTTTCTGTCATTTTTCCTTTGATAAAGGTAGCTTTTGTGCATTTATCGAGGCCAAATTGCATTCTGATGTCGTCACTGAATTGTTTCACTATCGCTAGTGAGCCCTTGAGTTGTTGGTTATTTTTTGCAAAAAGCTTCAAATCATCCATGTAAATGAGATGATTTATATTTTTATCAAACATTTTATACCCGTACTGCGCGTCATTGAGCAGTTTTGAAAGAGGTATTAAGGCTAAACAAATCATCATCATCATCATCATCATCATCATCATCGTCATCGTTATTGTTATTGTTATTATTGTTATTGTTATTGTTATTATTGTTATTGTTATTATTATCAGAGTATATGAAGAAGGGACATTGTTTCTGGGCTCTGAAAGTGCTCCCAACACGACTATTTCTTGCTGCTGCTACCATGATATCTCTGGGAGAAGAAACAGCCAAGAATAGGGAGGTGCCAGGGTGTGTATCGAACTAAAACCGGCGAGAGGAAAGAGTTAAACACACCCAAAATAGTGATCCAAAGCATTTGAAGTGATATCGACTGTGACACACCACGCAAAGAATATGGCATTATCCAACGTAGATCCCTTCTTCTTCTTCTTCTTCTTTTCTTCTCCTTCTCCTTTTCTTCTTCTTCTTCTTCTTCTTCTCTTCTCCTCCCCCTTCTTCTTCTTCTCTCCCTCCCCCTTCTTTTTTTCTTCTTCTTATCCTCCTCCCCTTCTTCTTCTTCTTCTTCTTCTTTCTTCTTATCCTCCTCCCCTTCTTCTTCTTCTTCTTCTTCTTCTTCTCCTCCTCCCCTTCTTCTTCTTCTTTTCTTCTCCTTCTCCTTCTTCTTCTTCTTCTCCTCCCTCTTCTTCTTCTCCTCCCCTTCTTCTTCTTCTTCTTCTCGTCCTCCTCCCCCTTCTTCGTCTCCCCCTCCCCTTCTTCTTCTCCCCCTCCCCTTCTTCTTCTCCCCTCCCCTTCTTCTTCTCCCCCCTTCACCTTTCTTCTCCCCTCCCCCTTCTTCTTCCCCCTCCCCTTCTTCTTCGTCCCCCCTTCCCTTCTTCTTCGTCCCCCATCTCCCTTCTTCTTATCCCCTCCCCTTCTTCTTCTCTTCTTGTCTTATTTCTTCTCCCCTCCCCTTATTCTTTTTTTTCTCTTCTCTTCTTATTCTCTCTCCCTCCTCTTCTTCTTATCTTCTTCTTCTTCTTTTCTTCTCTCCTTCTTCTTCTCCTCCTTCATCGTCTCTTCTTATTCTTCTTGTTCTTATCTTCTCCTCCTATCTTCTTCTTTTACTCTTTCTTTTTTCTTCTTCTTCTTCTTCTTCTTCTTCTTCTTCTTCCTACAGCATTCACCCGGGGTGGATTGAGCTGGCTTCGTTCATCCTCAATGCTGCATCTCTCACAAACGCCGGTCAGGTCTGGCGATTTAAGGCTAACGACCATGTGATCTCCAACAACTCCTTATTCCAGCGGCGGACGCCGTAGATATGGGGGCCTAGGGGAGCTGGGGCCATTTCTTCGTAGGTTGGGTTCCAGGTCAGCCTTGACCGTCATCAGCCAGGTTTTTCGTTGTCCATCACATCGCTTTCGCCAACCTTGAAGGGGAGCTGAGGCCATTGCTTCGTAGATGAATTCTTCTGATTGACGACGGAGGGCATGACCCAGCCAACGCAGACGTCTCGTTAGGATGACTTGTCGGAGGGAGGTGATTCCCCTTTCAAGTACACGTAAAGAAGCATTCTATTGCTAAATGCATGGGGGAGGATTTCGTGTTTTTTTTCAATGCAGAGCGAGGATTTCATAAGTATTAAAATTGCTAGTCAGAAATATTAAATTTCTAAATATCTCATAGAGATATGTACGGTGGTGGAGCGATAGAGTGGTTGTTTACTGTCAACTTAATGTGACAGTAAGGGAATTACACCACCGCTGTTTAGCCCTAGGAAGCATCGACGCTTCCTGTTGGCCTTGACACATTTCCTGTGTCCTTATATATTTACGAAGAGGAGACAAATACCCCCAACAGCTAGGCCTGCATCTGGAGACACGCATGTTTCAGGGTCTTTTTTCCTATTTTTTGGCTATAACTCTCTAAAAATGCTTATATAGTTATTTCCCTTACAAACCCGAGCAACGCCGGGCGATACTGCTAGTATATCTATAAATATAAAGCTGAAGTTGTCTGTGTGCGCCACGTTTGGTAGCCTTCAACTAACACTATCTCCTCCGAGACCCTACGGCGCAAGTTGACCAAAATTGAGAGTATGATAGAAGAAGGGTTGCTCTTCCTTCCGTAGAACATAAACCATGTTAACACCAAAAATTATTTACATCAAAAAGGTGCATTTTTTCTATGAAAATCCCTATTTTTTACGATTTTTTGACTGCTATGTCGCCATTTTTCAGTGTATTTCAACCAGAAAAATGTTCACTCAAAGAGAATAACAAGCCACATAATGTAAAATTTTTACTTTTCAAAAATTTCAATTCTAAAGGGTCGAAACAAACCCGGGCAACGCCGGGCGATACTGCTCGTTCTCAAATAAAATACACAATATGATATAAATATCACTCATTAACTACATGTAATATCTGTAGAATATTAAGCAACTGTCATTACCTTTGCATTTTCTAGGCGTGCCAGTCCATCCTTTACAACATCTGCGGCACGTTCTACGAACTCTTTTATAAACCAGGCTGTATAGAGAAAGATCGTTAGAACAGTATATATAAATGGAACACAGTGATAACAGTATCTCACGATCTCTCACTCACACGCACACACATATGTATATGTATGTGTACATATATGTGTGTGTATAATATATATATATATATATATATATATATTATATATATATATATAATATATTACACGGCGCCACAATGGCCTCGAACACACAAGTGCAAACAAGGGAGACAGAGAAAGGCAGAATGCCACTTATATTTGAACACCTATACAAATATTCCTTTAAAATAACTTTTCTTTTAATTTTTCTAAATTTAATTATTTAATCGTTACAGTTGAAAAGGTCTCAAAATGACCGAAACCGGTACTGAAATGTTCTTTAAAAGTATTTTAGCATTTTCTATTTTGACTTGTTTTTCATAATATATATATAATATATATATATATATATATATATATATATATATATATGCGGGTTTAGGTATCTGTACGTAGCGGGACGTATGTATATGCGTATTCCTGTCGGTATTTTTACACGAGAGTACGTATGTATATATACGTGTGGATGTGTATATGTATGCATGCATGTATGTATGTACATGTTGACCATTAGTAACAAAGACAATTTACGAGGAAGTAGATAAACTGTTTAACCACAAACCAGACAACCGAGATCGACCATCCACTTGGTCTCCAGACATTTAAGTTAATTTATGACACCCGCCATTACACCCTTAGGCTTCAACAACCGGAATATGGCATCTTTCCGTACCTTGCGTTATCTCCTGACCACCCTTTTTGTTCTTCACCCCTTCACATTTCTTCATCCCTTTATATTTCTTTATATATTTTAAAAAATTTTCTTATTCTTATTTTTTTTCGTCCTTATTTTTTCGCTTCTTTATCTTTATCTCTATTTATTTATACTCCCATGTTTTTTTCACGTCTGTGTGTATTTATGTATTTATATATTTATATACTTGGATACTTTTTTTATATTCTTATATATATATATTTTTTTTTATATTCTTATATCCTTATATATATTTTTTAGATTTTTACTCTTTTGTAATTTTTTCTCTTTTACTACCTTTTGCACATACTACCCTTCCTCTTTGTGATCCCTAACTCACTAAAGATTCACCCCAACCCCTTCCCTCTCTATCTCAACATCCAAACTTCCTCATTCTACATCGAGTGAAAAACGGAATGGACGCTTTGATTTTCTTCTGGTGCCTCGCTCTGTCGTACGCGATTTTGAGGATTTGCATCCCCAACATAAAACTTATAATGTAATACATGTCCTTGAAGTAGTAATTGTACGCGGCTGAAGAAGGCTATAGACACACATTTACATCAATTATGCATTGTTATAAACCATCTAATAAAGGCCCGAAACATATGTACCGCTAAATCCTTTGCATCATGTTTTTATTTTGATATCTCTTATTATAAAAGGCAGATTTTATCTGCCTCCCTTTGTCTCTTATAGAAATCTACAATATAGGATTTCTTCAATTACAATTTACCTAGCATTTTTAAGAGTAGAATACATCGGGTCGTACCAGGTCCAGTTTTTAAATTTCACCCTAATTAAGCAAAATTTCGAGAAAAACTCACATTGTGGTGTGAAGTGAAGTGCTTTTCTTAGTGGGGCTACAGCAACACACACACACACACACGCACACACACACAAAAACGGAGCGATCTGCTTCACTCACGCTATCACCCTAATTTCTCCTCCTTCTCTTTGCAAGTGTGCAACGATTAAAGTGAAAGTATTTATATAAAACGGATCACTCATGTTATCACCATAATTTCTCATACTTTCTCTTTGCAAGTGTACCTTAAACCACTACTAAAAAAAAAACACAGCAAAAAGAAAAAAATAATACATAAGATTTACTCCTCACACAATTCTTCAATTAGAGTTTACCTATGATTTTTCAAAGTACTTCCATTCGGTCATGCCATACAAAATTTCTTTCAATTTCACCCCCAATTAAGACAAAATCGAGAAAACTCAATATTTTAACATTTCACTCCGAAAGCATTGATGTACATGTGTGCGTGCGTGAGTGTGTGTGTGTGTTTGATGGGGTGTGCGACACAGAAAGTGTGGTGTGTAAGTGAAGTGCTTTTGTTAGTGTGTGTAAAGAGACAGAGAGAGTAATGTTGTGCTGTGTGTGTATGTGTGAAAGACAGAGATAACTGAACTTTTTTTATTCACTTTTTGTAGTGAGTGACTGAGAGAGAAAAGAGAGAGAGAGGTTATGTATGTATATATGTATGTATGGCTTCAGTGACACACACACAAAAACACATACCTACGTAGACCTAAATCACGCACACACACACACACACAAGCGGAGCGCGAACTTCAAAAGAACTTCGCGCGCTATCTATCTGGTTTGCCATTCCTCACACACACGCATACACATACATATATGACAGTGAAAAACACAAACGTTTCAAACAACTACATACAAACACGTGTGTGTTTGTTATTAGTAAAAAAGGCGCCAAACACAACTCACTTCTCATTCGAACACATTTGCAAAAACACACCGACGGTCGAATTGCCATAACAATACAGAAAAGGTAAATTGGTTTTTAATTTACTTTCTGTCGTTAAATTTTGGTAGTATTAATTGGCGAGCGTACTTCTGTTGTCAATTGTTGACAGAAAGAAATTGTAAGCTAATAAGGTGTGTGTGTGTTGTGTGTGTGTGGTGTGTGTGTGTGTGTGTGTGTAGGAAGTGAAGGATAAAAATATTGCAAGAAGTGGACAGATGTACATATATACATCCATACATACATGTATGTGTGTGTCTATGTATGTGTATTAATGTGTGTGTGTTATCTCTATATAAAGCTGAAGTTGTCTGTGTGCGCCACGTTTGGTAGCCTTCAATAACACTATCTCCTCCGAGACCCTGCGGCGCAAGTTGACCAAAATTGAGAGTATGATAGAAGAAGGGTTGCTCTTCCTTCCGTAGAACATAAAATTCAAATCGGACCATGTTAACACCAAAAATTATTTACATCAAAAAGGTGCATTTTTTCTATGAAAATCCCTATTTTTTACGATTTTTTCACTGCTGTGTCGCCACTTTTCGGTATATTTCGACCAGAAAAATGTTCACAAAATTTTTACTTTTCAAAATTACAATTCCAGCGGGTCGAAACAAACCCGAGCAACGCCGGGCGATACTGCTAGTATATATATATATAAAGGGCGTTTTAAGTTTCCCACTACGAAATCCACGGAGAGGGATTTTGTAGATGTGTGAACGAAGTGACACGGCGTGAGACTGAGACAAAAAATCAATAAAGCTGGCTAGTATCTCCACCATACATCGATGCTTGTGTGCCTGTGTCTATATATAAATACACACACACACACACACACACACACACAACACACACACACACACACGTAGATATATATCATTATATAGAATGTATTCATACATATAAACAATGAAATCAAAATCAAAATCAAATTCGATGACTGGCACCATACGAGTGTGATCGTTGACAGAGTGGATAACTGGCTTCCATGCCGGTGGCACGTAAAAGGGCACCATTCGAGCGTGATCGTTACCAGCATCGCCTTACTGGCACTTGAGCCCTGTGCTAGTAGGTTGCTAAGAGCACCATCCGAGTGTGATCATTGCCAGAGCAGCTAACTGGCTTCTGTGCCGGTGGCACATAAAAGGCACCATTCGAGCGTGATCGTTACCAGCATCGCCCTTCTCGCACCTGTGCCGGTGGCATGTAAATAAAGATTCGTGCGAGGTCGTAGCCAGTACTGCCTGACTGGCCCCCGTGCCGGTGGCACGTAAAAGTACCCACTATACTCTGGGGTGGTTGGCGTTAGGAAGGGCATCCAGCTGTAGAAACTCTGCCAGATCAAGATTGAAGCCTGATGCAGCCATCTGGTTCGCCAGCCCTCAGTCAAATCGTCCAACCCATGCTAGCATGGAAAGCGGACGTTAAACGATGATGATGATGATGATAAACATATTACCCCATATATTGATATAGAGTTAGGCTATAACAATGGATATCAAGATATTACTAGTTTTTCAAAAGTAACCAGATTTGAAGTTACTTAAATAAGTATTATTCACAGTAACTAACAAGCAAATCTCCTTATATCCGTATGTTATTGAAGAGAGAACTCAGTAAATAAAATAACAATAAACAAATACGAGGATTTGATTTAATTAATATTATTTTTTTATAAATGACTATATAAATAGTATATATCCAAATTTTATTAATTCTTTCAGAAGTAACAAAATAATATTGTAATATGAATATGAGTTATCTCTATCTCTTATTATAAAAGGCAGATTTTATCTGCCTCCCTTTGTATCTTATAGAAATCTACAATATAGGATTTCTTCAATTACAATTTACCTAGCATTTTTAAGAGTAGAATGCATCGGGTCGTGCCAGGTCCAGTTTTTAAATTTTCAACCACAATTAAGCAAAATTTAGAGAAAACTCACATTGTGGTGTCTAAGTCAAATGCTTCTCTTAGTGTGGCCTACACCACACGAACACGCACACACACAGTGTGCAACGAATAAAGTGAAAGTAATTCACTTTTTGTAGTGAGTGACTCTTTCAGTCTGCCACTTCCTCTTTACACACATAGACACGCAAATATATAAATAAAATTGTAAGCTAACGTGTGTGTGCGTGTGTGTGAGTGTGTGTGTGTGCGTGTGTGTGTGTGTAAGGGTGGGTGTGTGTGTGTGTGTGTGCGTGTGCGTGAGTGTGTGACAGGAAAGTTTTTTAGGACGAATATAAGACCTATATCCAAGTAGCAGAAAGATCACCCAAAAGTGTATATAGATATTTAAATGTATTTATATATTCATCTATACACAGATGTATGTATAATGTGTGTGTATATATTTCCATAGGGGTAACCTTTCACTCCATATAAAGTTTTTAGGACGAATATAAGATATAAAGTATATACAAGTAGCACAAAGATCGCCCAAAAGTGTATATAGATATTTAAATGTATTTATATATTCATCTATGCACACATGTATGTATAACGTGTGTGTATATATTTCCATAGAGGTAACCATTCACTCCATACAAAGTTTTTTAGGACGAAAATAAGATCTAAAGTTATCTCTAAGAAACAGAAAGATCGCCCAAAAGTGTATATAGATATTTAAATGTATTTATATATTCATCTATACACACATGTATGTATAATGTGCGTGTATATATTTCCACAGAGGTAACCATTCAAGCCATACAAAGTTTTTTAGGACGAAAATATTTATATATAAAAGAAAGGTTGTGTGTCTGTCTACTCCGATTTAGATTCCTAACTACTCCCACATTTTGCGATGCAGTTTAACCAAAACCGAGTATCTTATAGTCGTGATTCATATCGAGCCCTTCTGGGTATTGGCGCACGTCTACGATGAGTCTATGATTTTACAAATAATTTACCATCATTTTTTTCCATTTTAATGCATATTTTTTTTAATAAAGGGAAGTAACTCTCAAAATTCACACCAATATGCGTGCTCATATGCGACGTAATATCACATCAGCAGCATTTCCTCACACCCTCCTTGCACTTGGCGAAGGCAAAATACCAGGGGATGAAAATGGTAATATTGCCATCGATTCCATTTGTACCATTGTTAAGACGCCTTCTGATCTCAGAGATGCAGTGTTCCCAGATCTACAAGCTAATTATCAGAATATGGATTGGATTGGCAAAAAGGCTATACTGGCCCCGAGGAATAAAACTGTTCACCATATTAATGATGAAATGCTAAAACTCATTCCTGGGGAAGTCTATGTATATCAGTCTATCGATACAACTCCTGACCCAGAGGACGTCATCAACTATCCAATATAGGTACTCAATTCCTTTGAGCACCCCGGACTACCACCACACTTTCTCAAACTTTAAGTTGGTGCCCCTATAATGCTCATAAGAAATTTGGTTCCCCCAAAACAATGCAATGGCACACGTTTGATCGTTAAGTCCTTATCTCCCACCGTAAGCTTATATCAATATTTGCCTGAATAATCATCATAATTCAGTGCAATCATTAACAGTACTTTCAAGCAATTGAGCCCCGAGCAACGCCGGGCAATTTTGCTAGTATATTATAAACGGCAAAATGTCTGCGTGTGTGTCCTTTATACAAATCCACAATTTTTCAGTTAGAGGGCTCGCACTTTCTATGATCATTCAAAACCGTCCAAGGGTGGTCGTGCACATCTTTACATTTCTCCAGTCACCCCGCAAAGCCATTAAAAAATCAATAGAAGTGACTTTTTTGTGAATTTTCTATCCAAAACTTAATCAAAATGCCCGAAACTTCATACGCCAATTGAATGCCAGCTAGCTGTATGTGATTGGTCGGAGATTTGGACAGTACACGCGTGTATGTGCGCACACACACAGCTGTATATGCTATCTCTCTCTCTCTCTCTCTATATATATATATATATATATATATATATTATATATATATATATATATATATATATATATTATATATATATATATATATAGAGAGAGAGAGAGAGAGAGAGAGAGAGGGGGGGGGAGGAGAGAGAGAGCATTATTACACATAAATGCCACACGCTAGAAGGGACTTTAAAGTCAAAACTACTGAAATAAATAGACATATCGAACCGAATGCAATTCTCGAAGGAATTCATATATGACTTGCTTCGAGAATTTCATTCGGTTCGATGTGTTTATTTATTTTAGTAGTTTTGACTTTAAAAGTCCCTCCTAGCGTGTGGCACTTATGTGTAATAATGCCCACTATATAATGTAAATAAATACATTTAAATGAAAAAAATTGATGGTTTTTTTCTCTTATGAGGTTTTTCACGC
>NC_043004.1:72628470-72643470 GCF_006345805.1 Octopus sinensis | reverse complement strand
ATATATATGTATATGTATTTATATGTATAATATATATGTATATATATTATGTATATATATATATGTATATATATATATGTGTAATATATATGTATTATATATAATATATGTATATTGTATATATATTATATATATATATAATATATTATATAATATATAATATATATAATATATATATATATATATATTATAAGTATATGAAAGAATGGAGTTGAACGACTAGTTAACAAATATCCTTTATTCTCGACGCTGTTTCGAAAGGCTGCATATTCCTAATTCCGAAGGATAAGGAGTACATTATGCAGATTTCTCATCAGGAAAATCAAGGAACTTATGTCGACATCAAAATGCACAAAAAACATTTGGCTGACCGCTTTCAAGGAGCCCATGGCGAAAATGAATGTCTCTTTATAATGAGTGACGTCAGAGTGGCTGAATGTAGAAGAATCTAGAAGTTTCTAAAGGTTCAAGAGTTCAAACGAAGTAGGAGGAGGGAGGCATAAGAATAGTAATGTGAGAGAGTGCGGGTCAAAAGAATGATGGGTTTAAATTATTTCTTTTGTGAATGTGTGTCTGTGTGTGTGACTGTATATAACTGTCTTAATGTGTGTATGTGTGTGTCTGAATGCGTGATTGTGTTTGTGGATGGGTAGATGTCAGAAAACTGACAGCTGTGAGGTGAAAGATCTGTGGTCGTGTTTGTTCGATTATGTTTACTGTAGAGAAAGGAAAGTAGATAGCGAAAGGGAGAAAGAATCGGGCGAGGTGAGAGGCAACGCAAGAATGGATAGTAGTAATTGGGAATATAAGAATATCTTTTTGACTATTGGGGTAAAATATAGCAAAAATTAAAAAAATTTTTTTTGGAAATCGAGGGGTTATCTATATTAGTCACTATTTATATGAGTGAAAGGTGTGTCTTTTCCAGTGTAAACACCAGTAGGATCTTTCGACGATTGTGTTTATTAAAGGGCCTTTGGCGAACAAAATATGAAAAAGTTCGGAATTACAGACGCCACAAAATTTTCTGCCTTTATCAAACGGGAAGGACACCGACAAAATGGACCATTCAAGCTTGAACGTAGTGTTATTGTTCTTCAGACGCCAGACTAATTTGCTTAGCCCCGTGCTGTGTTGCTTTCTCTTATCTCTGAAAGTGGAATAATGGTTGGAGATCCTTTGGGCTAATTTAGAAGAGGTTGCGCCAATATAGAAGTAGACATCGGTTCCAGCAGAGATTTTGTATTGGTAAGTGGTGTTTCTAATTTTGGAATTTATGGATAGGAACTTTAATCTGTTGGGGTTGGTTTCCGATACTAAGACAGAGTTTTTATTGTTGTGATAGGTGTAAAAATTGTTGCTGGCTTTGGCCACGATACTATTCATCTTATTATCATTACTATTATTACTATCGTCGGCAAATTCCCTGGCTACAGAATGCTGCGATTGTTATCATCAATAATATAACTGTATTAAGAATGCTGGTACTATTACCACTAACACCACCACTGTTAATAATCTGGCTAATGTTATTATCATTATTACTATTGCTAACGCTAATGTGCTATGAATGTTGCTAATATCCATACTACTTCTATTATTATTATTATTGTATGTTACGTTTGATGGAATGGGTAAGGGCGGTGTGTCGCTACTCATGGGTGGAGAGACCCTATTTAGCAGCTTATTATTGTGGGAAGCTATTATCTGCGAAAGATTTTTAGTATTTGAGAATGCTATTCTTACTTTATGCGAATTTATAGTGGAGTAGTATCTAGAATTACTAGGAAAATTCTTAGTAACGGCTTCACGGAACTGTAAAGGGAGATTAGATCTGATTTGTTCCCGAAAGGAATCACAAACCAGATATAGTTTTTTTTTTGTTCTTGAACCTTTAGAAACTTCTAGATTCTTCTACATTCAGCCACTCTGACGTCACTCATTAAAAAGAGACACTCATTATCGCCATGGGCTCCTTGAGAGCGGTCAGCTAAATGTTTTTTGTGCATTTTGATGTCGACATACGTTCCTTGATTTTCCTGATGAGAAATCTGCATAATGTACTCCTTATTCCTTCGGAATTAGGAATATGCAGCATTCGAAACATATGTCAAGAATAAAGGATATTTGTTAACTAATCGTTCAACTCCATTCTTTCATATACTTATAATTTTAAAATAAACATACAAATTTCCGCACGAAGACACGTAGTCTATGCCCTAGGGACGTAGCTTCAACCGTGTTCTTTCTGATGTGAATTTGCTACCCAGGTATCGGTTATCTTTCGAATTATCCTTAATAAGATAACTCATTCAATTACTCAAGTATATATATATATATGTAATAAATATAAGAGAGTGGTCACTATATGGCTCACTCTAGCACCAGTTATCCAAAGGTTTTCAACCACAAAAATACATGTTTCCATGAAGTCAGTACGATTGTTAGCTCACACGGACAGGGCAAATAAAAAATAACAAAAATACAGATTATTTTGGGACAATTGTTTCGCTATTAATGAATTAAATGTAATTTTACTTACAAAAAAAATCCACTTGTAGCTCCTCAGCCAAAACTATCTGGATGAAATCCACTCAATCACACGCCAGGCCACTTGGTGTAGAATAGATATACTATTAAATTAGTATCTAATTCTCTCACCTTATTAATTAATTATATATATATGTATATATATGTATATTATATGTATATATATATATATATGTATATATTTATATATTATATATATATATATATATATATATATGTATATATATATATTATGTATACATATATATATATATATATATATATGTATATATATATATGTATATATATAAGTAATATATATATATATATATATATATATATATATGTATATATATATATATATATATATATATATATATATATAATATGTATATACATATATATGTGTGGTGTGTGTGCACAAACATTATATAAATATACATATATAATGTATATATATATATATTTGTATAATATATATATCATATATATCCTTAAATCCTTAAAAATGTTTTAGCCCGAAGGCCGCGGCCATCCTGGGGCACCACCACGGAATGAGCTACACTAATATGTGAATCCACCTCTGATACGTGACACTTGATCAACAAGGGAGTTCGATGCCGCTGCCCGCATCTGTGTCTCCTGTCGTGAGGTAGGTTCATCTGGGACCCCCGACAAGAAGAGATCCAGATTAGTTTTAAAGAAACCCACATCCACACCATGTAAGTCTCTCAGCTATTTAGGGAGGATGTTAAAGAGCTGCGGTCCTCTGAAACCCAAGCTGTTGCAGTATCTGGACCTGTATTTTGATGGCGATGTTGGAATCTTTGGCACCATGCAGTGGCGCCCCGTTCTGCGGTTGGGGTAACTTTGAATGCCAGGATTTTCTAGATGTATATCACCGCATATCTCTCCCGCCTTCGCTCTAGGGAGAAGAGGTTTAATACTTTCAGTCTTTTCCAGTAGCTGATATTTTGCATTGAGACGATCTTCTTTGTGTAGCTTCTTTGAATTTCTTGGAGTTCTGCTGTTAGTTTTATATTGTGTGGTGACCACAGTTGGGAGCAGTAGTCCAAGCGGCTGAGGACGAATGTTTTCCAGAGGACCATCAGTGTCTCCTTCTCTATTGTTCTGAAAGTTCGGAGAATCGATCCAGCTAGCCGTCTGCATTTTATCACCAGATTAGTAATATGCACTTGGAAAGATGCATCGTTGCTCATGTCAATGCCCAGGTCACGCACTGATTTTGACTCAGGGATTGCATTTCTTCCTGGGCCAGTGTATCCAGTCTGCACGTCGTTTACCTTTGTGTGCCGGTAGCGCAGGGCCTGGAACGTACCTGCATTAAACTGCAAGTTGTTGTCCTCAGCCCACCTGTATATTGTATCCAACTCCTGTTGCAGATGCGCAATATTTTCAGGGTTTTGCATTGTGTGGGAGACTTTTGTGTCATCTGCATAGCTATCAAGGGTGGCCATCGTAGCAACTGAGGGCATGACTGAAAGGGCCACTATGAACAGCAGTGGCCCCAAGACAGTGCCCTGTGGGACACCGCTTGATATTTGTGTTTCCTTGGAGGTGGCTCCATTGCTCACAACTGCCTGTCTTCTATCTTTTAGGAAGTTGTGCAGTCACTCTCCAAGTTTTCCGCCTATGCCGAGACCACGCAGTTTGTGACAGACCATACCGTGGTCGACTTTATCAAAGGCTTTTGCAAAGTCGAGATATATTACATACACATTTGAGCCATTTAGTAGCTGTTTTAACACCCAGTCATAGTGTTGCAGGAGCTGTGTTAGGCAGCTTCTACCTGGTCGAAATCCATGCTGGGCGTCAGACAGCAAGTCATTTTCTTCAAGAAACATGGATAGGGCATATTACCCCCTCTTTCAATTTGACTGGGAGCTTATCACATGCAAGAAAGCTCTGAAAAAGAAGCTGTAGCGGTTTTGCAAGGGCTCGTTTGCACGATTTGAGAAGGATCGCTGGAAATCCATCAGGTCCAGCAGCTGAGTTTGTGTCAATCTCATCTATGGCTAGTGCGATATCATCATCTTCGATGTTGATGTACTCAATTTTTGCCTCTTTGGCCGCAGGTAATGTGGCAAAGAATTCTTCTGGGTTGTTTACTTGCCTGTGTCCTAGAGGTGTAGTGAACACACTTTGGAATTGTTCGTTCAGTATTTCACTTATCCTCGTGGGATTTCCTGTGAGAGAGCCATTTTTTGGAAGAGAGGTCCTATTCTCTGGTGCACTGTGGCTGTCTCTTTGGCAAACTTAAAGAAAGCTTTAGGGTTTGATTTTATATTTTCTATTACCCAAGCTTCTTTATCTGCTCTCTCCTTTTCATGGGACTGATGCAGACTTTTCTGTTTCCATTAGCATTCTCTCGAGCCGAGACTTCTCACCACTTTTGGTGTGCTTGCTCAGGCGGTTCGCAATCCTTGTCCGTCGTCTCTTAAGAATCTTCCTTTCTCTAGGGATCCTGTTTTTGTTTTTGTGTGTGCTGGCCCTGCACACTGGGACATATTTGTCACATATGGCTTGTATTATGGACATGAAGTGTTTGTGTTTCATGTTAATGTCCGGTGTGGAGAGACATTCAGGCCAATCCTGTTTGATGATCTCTTTCTCAATCAACTTCCAGTTTGCTTTATGAAAGTTTAAGTTGGAGAGATGGTGGATGCTTCGTATAGGCTGTGTGTTACGGGGGCTTTTGTCCATACATAGACAGCTCTATTATGTTGTGATCCGAGATTATTGTCGGCATCACATTAACATTATGGATAATATCCATATTGTTTGTGAAGCAGAGATCCAGTATATTATCTGCCCTTGTTGGTTGCAGAACTATTTGCTACATGAAAGAGGCATTTGTGAGATGGAGCAGGGACTCCACCTGTGCCTGCTGATGGTGTGTCATCCCTGGGAGCATCTGCCCCCCCCAGGCCATTCCACATTGGGGAGGTTAAAGTCACCCATGAAGAATACACTGTTGTGTTGTTCAAGGTTGGTGAGGACTTCTATTTTTGTTAGGCAGTCTTCAATCATGCCTGAGTGATTTGGGGCATCTGGTGGGCGATATGTAGCGTATATGACGATATTCAGTTGTCTTATGTGTACAATTTGAGTGTCACACACTGAGTTTGAATATGACAGCAGGGCCTGGGGCGTGAGGTCATCTCGGATGTACATTGCATCTCCACCATGGCTCCTCCCTTTTCTATCTGAGCGTATGACTGCATATTGTGGTATGTGTATTTCTGCATCCCCTATATCAGGTCCAAGATGCGTTTCTGTGAGTGCCATGCATACGGCTTGATTGCATGTCACAAGGTCTCTCAGGAATGAGATTTTCCTTTTACAGTTGCCACGCAGCAGCCCTCCTACATTCAGTAGAAATATTTTTGTGGTGTGTGTGTTGGTGTCTGTGGTGACCATCCTGCATCTGTTGGTGGTGGCCTTATGTGGTTGTAGTTCCAGCTTTGTGTTTGTAGCCGGGTCAGCTGCTGAACAATTTTTTGTGCCATGCACAAAAAAGATTGCTGTTCAGCTGCTGCCCTTCTCACATCTGGGTGAAGCTGGCCATTTGTTGGGTTACCGCGCACTACATCCGCATATCGTCTTTCAGGAGTGATAAGTGCGCTATTTTTCCTTCTTTTATAATTTTCTTTTTCTTTATCTTTTTGTTCTCCCCGGGGGAGGGATTTTTGTCTCGTGTCCATGCGGTTTTGGTAGGGCTTCTGATGTGCAAAGCGACAGTTTGCGCCTTCGATGCCGTGCCAGCAGTCCCCCTTCAGGTTGAATTTGCAGATGTTTCTGCCTTTGCCCTTATATTTCTTGCTGGGGTTCTTCTGTTTTTTCTGAACAGTGCTTATTTTAGCTTTAATTTTCTTGTCTTTTACCTCTTGTTTCCCATCAATTTTAGGGTGCTTTCCCTTTTCTTTTTTATTTGTATTAGTCATTTGACTGCGGCCACGCTGTAGCGCCACCTTTAGTCGAGCAAATCGACCCCAGGACTTATTCTTTGTAAGCCTAGTACTTATTCTATCGCTAAGTGACTGAGACGTAGACACTTCAGCATCGGTTATCAAGCAACGATGGTGGGACAAACACAAACATATCTATCTATCTATCTATCTATCTATCTATCTATCTATCTATCTATCTATCTATCTATCTATCTATCTATCTATCTATCTAACTATACACCGTAGGCTTTTCTTTCCACGGGTAAACCTCACCTGTCCTCCCCTTTACACTTCATATTGACATTTCTGTGATAACGATCCCTATTGATCAATTTTTTTTTTCCTCTCCCCCCTTTTTTTAACCCCCCTTTTTTTGTCCTCTTTCTCTCCTTTTACGATCCCTTTTGATCGAAACTCCCCCTTCCTTTTTTAAAAAATTTTTTTTTTAAACCTTCAAAAGAAAAGCTCTACCTTGTAATTTGTTCTATCTGTGTGCAGCCCTGTGTGGCTAATAAAGAAACATATCTAACTATACACACATACATACATACATATATAAAGATATACATACATACTAATACATATATATATATATATATGTATATAATATATATATATATATATATATATATATATATATATATATATATATATATATATATATATAATAATATTAGGGAGTAAATCCAAACTTACAGGGAAAAATTAGATTTAGGATTAATCTAATTTTATAGTATAAATATATATATTAAATTAGAGATAAAACCACTATTAGGCAAATCAAACAGTGAAATCATAAACCATACATAGAAATAAAATTAATTTTAAAATATATAAAATATAAAATTGAAAATTTAAATTATTTAAATTTAAAGTTAAAAATTATTAAAATTAATAATTTTATACTATAAATTTATTAATATATATATATTATATATATATATATATATATATATATATTATTTTATTATTATTATTATTTATTTATTTATTCATTTATTATTTTAAATATATATAACTATCAAAAATTATTAAAAGTTTATATAAGATAAAGAGTAAAACCACTACGATCGTTTCAGGCCCATAACGTAATTCGAATAACAATAATTTGAATTCAATTAATAATTCGAATTATGGTTATAGTCAATCTTCAGCTTAATTATAATATTTAAATAAATAATCAGAAATATTTAAACAATATTTTTAAAGAAATAAATAAAATAATAATTTTTCTAATAAAAAACTCTATTATCAAACTAGAAACTTAACGATTATGATTATGTCATGCAATCGATTATAATGTGAAATATAAATTTTTAAGTATTAATTTTTAAGGTAAGAAACCCATAAATAATCTAATATCAGTTATAGTCAATATCTAATTACATACATATTTTACAAAAAAAAAAAATTACTATTCATATTATTAAATATGATTTCAAGTCAAATAATTATATAATATTTGAATAATAAATAAATTATCAATGAAAATATATATATGTATACAAATATTAGAATTAAGATCTAAAATTATCTCTATCAATAAATATATATGCACGTATAATAAAGACCTAATAAACTAATTATTTACTTATAAAAATATTAAAAGATTAAAAGATTAAAGATGAAATAGCTAATTGTAAAAAAAAACAAACAAACAATCTTAAACGAACGCTATAACAAATTAACGTACTATATATCTCTTTGGCTAACTAATAACTTTCAAAAATCGTATAGTTAAAATAAAATAATAAAATAATTAATGAAATAATCAATCCGTAGTTATATAGTATCAAATAAATACTACAAATATATTTATCAATGGGAAGAATATTACTACTAATTATCGATTTAAAAAAAACAATATATAAGTTATAATAACAATTATAAGAAATTTAAAATAACTATCAACAAATATAGTTATTTATGACTAAAATTTATGCTATCAATACATGTATATACATGAAAACTAACTTTAAAAAACTCGTATAACTGTTAAAGAACTATATATTTCTTTGGCTAAGTAAAGTCTTACGAATAAACGTAAAATTAATATCTAATCATTATATTAAAAAAATTACGATAATTAGATCATTACATAACCATCAATATTTATATAAAAAATATTATACCATAAAACTTATAAAGTATTTAAATTTTGAAATTTAAAAATCTTAAATATAAATATATACTTAGCTTTGCGAGGTTTTAATAATAATAATAATAATAATAATAATAATAATAATAATAATAATAATAATAATACGAATACGAATACGAAGATTTGAGAAGAGAAACAAGTTTTACAAGCAAAATAAGCTGTTCACATCCAATGCCAAAAAATTCTACAGAGAAATAGGGAAGGAGAAAGTAACCGTTAAAGACCCCCCCCTCCCATGGAAGAAGTTCAAAACTTTTGGAAAAGGATTTGGAGTGACAAGAAGACGCACAACATAAATGCAGACTGGATTATACAAACTGAAGGATCCTACCAAAATTTACAACAACAAGCATGGGAAGACATCACAATAGCAGACCTAAGAAAGGCACTCACGAAGTCCCATAATTGGAAAATCCCCGGTAAAGATAGGGTGCCGAATTTCTGGCTCGCATCGCTCCCATGCGCACACGGTAAGCTAGTTCAGCTGCTCATGGAATTATGAGAGACCCAAAGAAAAAACCTGAATGGTTAGCAAGTGGCATTACTTACCTACTCCCAAAGAATAACGAAACCAACCTTCCAAAAAACTACGGCCTATAACCTGTCTATCCACCACGTATAAAATCCTAACATCTATCCTGGCGGAGAAAACATAGCATTCATGGAGAAGAACGATATGTTCCCCATTGAACAAAAAGGGTGCCGCCGAGGCTCTTACGGATGCAAAGATCAACTGCTAATCAATCGTATGATCCTTGAGAACTGTCACAACAAGCGCAGAAATCTCAGCACAGCATGGATTGACTATAAAAAGGCCTTCGACAGTATACCGCATCCATGGATCTTGAGATCGCTGGACATCTTCAAAATTTCCCCTGTGATTTCAAACTTCCTGAAGCACAATATGTCGTTGTGGAATACGAATCTCCAATTATACCACTCTAATGGAGTACTTGCCTCAGAAAATATAAACATCAACTGTGGAATTTTTCAAGGTGACTCACTTTCACCTTTAATATTCTGCATAGCCCTAATACCCCTTACAAGTGAATTAAACAGAACAGGGTATGGGTATAATTGTCAATAAAAAAATAAGCCATCTATTTTTATGGATGACTTAAAACTTTATGATAAAGACAATAATGAACTTGAAGGCCTATTGCGCACCGTGAAAGCATTCAGCGATGACATCGGGATGGAGTTTGGAGTTGAGAAGTGTGCCAAGGCCACTTTCCAGAAAGGGAAAGTGAAGACCACAAATTCAGTCGTGTAGATGTTGACACAGTCATAAGAGAGCTTGAGCAAGAACAAACATATAAATATTTAGGGATAAATGAAGGCTCTGGTATTCAGCATGCAAGCATGAAAGAGAAAATCAGGAAGGAATGTTATAGGAGAGTTCGTGCAGTCCTGAAATCTGAACTAAATGCACGTAACAAGGTGTTAGCTATAAATTCCTTAGCAGTTCCAGTTGTTACTTATAGCTACAATGTGTTGAACTGGAATATGAGTGAAGTAAAGAATATAGATAGGAAAATACGCAAGCTGCTGAGTTGTAATAGGATGCACCACCCAAAGGCAGGCGTAGATCGCCTTTACCTTCCCAGAGCCCAAGGCGGTCGATGCCTGATCCAATTTGAACTAGCTTACAAAACAACCACAATTGGACTGGCCAGATATCTCGAAATATCGAATGACTGGATGCTAAAGCTCGTGGAAAATCACGAGAGACGAAAGAAGCTTCATTCTATCACAAAGGAAAGCAAACAATTTGCTATTGATCTCGTGCAGGATACCCAAACTGAACAACCCGAGGGAAGTACGGCAACTATTGTTGCAAAGAAGGTGAAAATGATGGCAATGAAAAAAGCGCACGAGCAATTGGCTGATAGGTGGGAGGAGAAACCTCTGCACGGCAAATATGTGACTCGCAGCAAACAAGCTGATGTTGACCAGAAGCAAACCCATCAGTGGCTACGGAGCTCAGGGCTAAAAGCAGAGAGCGAAGGTTTCATCCTGGCTGCTCAAGATCAAAGTCTATTAACCCGGAACTACCAGGCCAATGTGATGAAAAATGGAGCAGACCCAAAATGCCGATTCTGCAACGACATGATTGGAACAGTGGACCACCTAATCTCTGGATGTAAAGTCTTAGCACCAGTGGAGTATAAATTAAGACATGACAGAGTTGGCCAATATCTCCACTGGCTAATAAGTCGGCATTACAATATCAAAACTGCCGACAAGTGGTATAATCACCACCCTGAGGCTGTAACTGAAGGAGAAAATGTAACCATTCTGTGGGACTTTCCAGTACATACAGACCGAACCATCAAGGCCAATAAACAAGATATTGTTGTGAAAGACCAAAACAATAAAGTTTGCTTATTGATCGACATGAGCATCCCCTGTGATCATAATATCTCAGCGAAAGAGTTTGACAAGCTCAGAAAATATAAAGACCTACTCATTGAAATTGAGAAAATGTGGCATCTCAAGGCGGTTACAATACCAGTGATCGTAGGAGCACTAGGAATGATCAAGAAGGGAACCGAAAATTATATGAGAATGATCCCTGGCTTACCATCCCTGCAAGAAGTGCAAAAGATTGTCTTAACTGGTACATCACACTTATTGAGAAGAGCATTGTCGATGTGAGAACTGTTGCTGCTCATGTATTTTAATTGAACTTTAAAAAAAAAAAAATGAACGAACTACTGAGTTTGGTTTAATGGCCTACCAATGTATACTATGAGTTTCTTTGCCCTAGGAGTCGGGAAGACACTCGGCAAGAAATGGAAGCAAATTTGAAAGAAGAAAAAAAAAAAATAATAATAATAATGATAATAATAATAAATATATATATGTATAAATTATTAATTTAAATAATTTTCTAAATTTTAACTTTAAATTTAAATAATTTAAATTTTGAATTTTATATATTATATATTTTTTTAATTAATTTTATTTCTATGTATTGGTTTATGACTTTCACTATTTTTTTCTTTCAGTTCCCGCCAACCGAATCAACTCACAATGCTTTAGTGTATATATATATATATATATATACAAATGATTATGTTTATGTTATATATATATATTATATATATATATATATATATATATATATTATATATATATACTCGTAATGGTATATGAGAAAATAAAAGATAGACTAAGCGTACAAACATACATACATACATCACACACACATACACACACACACACACAAATTTGATGGTAACAAAATGTAACAAACAAAGGTTTTAAGTGTTTGTAATTGGAACGATTATTTTGTATGCTAAGATATAGAACAGGTAAGTGTGGTTTCGTACTCACCTGAATTTTGTACACGTTTTGCGCGGTTTTTTACTGCATATCGCTATCCTTGATTTTCTAGCGGCAACTCTTACATAACACGGCCTTCGACAGGTTCGTCTGAAAAATATATAAACAGGATATACTTTTAATCATTTAAACATACATACATAAATATACATATATACATACCAAAATATATATATATATACATTTATATAATTATATATATCTTTTTCTATGTTTATACGTATATATATACACACAAAAAAGATTATGTTTATATTTATATATATGTATATGTATGTATATATATATATATATATACACACAAAAGATGATGTTTATATTTTTATATATGTAAATATATATGCAAATACTTATTGATATCTAAATATAAATGTTTGTGTGTGTGTCGGTATATGTGTGTGGTTATTTTTATGTGTGTAAGAGAAAGAGATAGATAAATAAACAATTAAATTGATAAATATAAATATACTCTTTTACTCTTTTACTCTTTTACTTGTTTCAGTAATTTGACTTCGGCCATGCTGGAGCACCGCCTTTAGTCGAGCAAATCGACCCCGGGACTTATTCTTTGTAAGCCCAGTACTTATTCTATCGGTCTCTTTTGCCGAATCGCTAAGTGACGGAGACGTAAACACACCAGCATCGGTTGTCAAGCAATGCTAGGGGGACAAGCACAGACACACAAACACACAATACATATATATATATATATATTATATATAATATATATATATATATACATATATACGACAGGCTTCTTTCAGTTTCCGTCTACCAAATCCACTCGCAAGGCATTGGTTGGCCCGGGGCTATAGCAGAAGACACTTGCCCAAGATGCCACGCAGTGGGACTGAACCTGTAACCATGTGGTTGGTTAGCAAGCTACTGCGCCATATATATATATTATATATATATATATATATATATATTATATATATATTATATATATATATATATATATTTATATGGAGAGAGATATATATAGAGAGAATGAGAGAGCTGGAGATAGATAGATAGATAGATAGATAGATAGATAGATAGATAGATAGATAGATAGACAAATAGGTATGGTAGTCTTCTAAAATCAACAATAATGTCGTACGTTGCAAAGACTGGTCTGATTCGCATACGAATTGCATACCAGAACCGGAACGTACCCAAAACATCTCTGGAACACTCTCATAGAGAGAGCAATCCAGATTAAACGTAACAGGCCGGATATTTTTTCAAGGGACAGGAAACAAAAGCCATTCACTTTTGTAGAGATCATCTGTCCGGCTGGACGTAAATATATTATCTTGTATTAGGGAACTAATATGAAGAATTAATGCAAAACATACGGCTCTAATATAGAAACTATAGATTTACATTTGTATATATGATTTTTTTGCGTAATGAGATAAAAAACCAAGGCTGTATAGATATTTGAGCATTTATAGATAGAAGGTCTTACAGCTGTTTTCAGGATATTTATTAATAATATCCCTTCATCGGAGACGGTGTGAGAGGAAAGTTAAGTCATAATTAGTTTAGATATGTATGTATGTGTGTATGTATGTATGCAATGTCTGTGCAAGACCCTGCCTCAGTAAAGCTGGACTCATGAATCATCTTCGTAGTCATAAAACGAGACAGATGAGTGACAACCTGGCCACTGGTGGTGGTGTAACACACCATACTAATCATATCTGTCGGGCATGTAGAAGAGAGTGTAATTCGGCAGGAGGACTTAAACGACATGCAAAGGTACATGAAGCCCAGTTACAACTACAGCCGACTATTACCAGTAAAGGGTTTAGTTGCCGATTTTGTACAAGATATTGTCGATCTTTAGCTGGGCTAAAAAGTTACGTTCGATCACAGCTCCAATAACAGTTAAGCTTCGTGCAATGGCCATACTCGATAACGAGGGGGCAACCATCATGTATGTATGTATGTATATAATAAGTGTGTATACATATATATATAAATATATATATATATAAGAATTTTTTACGCAAGAAGATAAAAACCAAGGCTGTGTAGATATTAGAGCATTTATAGATAGGTCTTACAGCTGTTTCCAGGATATTTATT
Organism: Octopus sinensis; assembly: GCF_006345805.1. NCBI lineage: Eukaryota > Metazoa > Mollusca > Cephalopoda > Octopoda > Octopodidae > Octopus > Octopus sinensis. The sequence continues at coordinate 72,629,385 of NC_043004.1, read as the reverse complement.
AATTATATCCCTTCATCGGAGACGGTGTAAGAGGAAAAATTAAATCATAGTTAGTTTCGATATAATACAAATAGAGAGTGAGGTGGAGCAATTACGAACGAGGCACTGGGCTTAGTAAAGACAGGTAGACATAATATAGACGCCGGCTAATTCAGTCACCTTCCCTTCTGCTCAGTAGAGACACGTCCCTTCAGTCGTCTCTCTTTACAACATCATCAGAGGCCCTGTAGAAAGGTAGGACTTTGACCCACCATTTCGTAAAATATCTTCAGACCATAAACTGGATTTTAATGTTGAATAACAAGATAGACACCACAAGAGGTACCCAAGAAGTAACCAAGAGGTACCCTAGAAGTAACCAAGAGGTAACCAAGAGGTAACAAAGAGATACCCAAGAGGTACCCAAGAGGTAACCAAGAAGTAGCCAAGAGGTAACCAAGAGGTAATAAAGAGGTACCCAAGAGGTAACCAAGAGATAGCAAGAGGTAACCAAAAGGTACCCAAGGATTACCAAGAGGTAGCCAAGAGGTAACCGCGAGGTACCCAAGAGGTAACCAAAAGGTAACCAAGAGGTAACCAAGAGGAAACAAAGAGGTAAAGTGTTGATGTTCAGTCGGGTGAAATAAAACAATGACTTACCGAGTCGTGAATACAGCAAGACTTTCTCCTTCTGTCGTCGAGTTACCAGAATCAACTGTTTCGTTATGAAACGACGGAACTCCACTCACCGGGTCAACTTCACTGTCGGATTCTTCATCAATTGCATCAACTACCTCTGAAGCGTCTTCATTCCCTGACTCGTCCGGGTCCCCTGATTCGTATTCATCTCCTCCCTCGTCGTCATCGTCTGACTCGTCACCATCCCCTCCCTGATCGTCATCCTCTGACGATAACGCTTCATCGTCTGACTCTTCT